>NC_083765.1:38069487-38369487 GCF_963514075.1 Conger conger | reverse complement strand
AAATTCTTGTCTCACCCCAGCAACGCAAGTATTAATTTCAATCACAATCCAGAGATGTATTACAGATAAAGGGAAAAGATTAAAACAATGCCTGCTAAATATACTATATGCAGTATACAAACTCACCATCTGTAAGTGACTCCAAAGGTTCTGTGTTTCAGCGTTGCTGTACTGGTTAGCCTTTAGGTATGACTGAGGAGATACATAACATATTCATTAAGTACTATAGAAAAGGTTGCATGAAATATACAGGTTTACAGTAATTATACAGTACATAGATGCCTAATTCTTTGGGTCAGTAGCATCAGTGGAAACATTTAGAGAAAAACCTAACATACATTAGGCTTTAAATAAAATAGCTCATTTCAAAGCACCCCAATCGCAACATCCCTGAACCAGTGTCTGCAAATATTTTTTGGGTGTATTTCTGTTGTAAAGATCCAGCATTGTAAGTGTACACATGATCATCCAGGATTTGTATATTATTACATCTCCACTGGGGAACTCCTGAGCAAATATTGGACCATATTGGGTCAATATTGGGTCATTTAAAAATATTCCAGCTCACCTGCACACCATTTTGAAAGACACCCTCCGGTAAGAATTCTGCAATCATTCTTAACACTACTGCCCCCTAGATGGAAAAGATGTTTTTATTTTATTTTATATACACTCACCGAGCACTTTATTAGGAACATTTTTACTTTATTACACCTGCAAAAAAATTCAAAAATCCAGTGAGCAGCAGTTCTGCAGAAGGAAAAGCCTTCTTAATGAGACACGTCAGAGGAGAATGGCCAGACTGGTCAAAGCTGATAGGAAGATAAGTGCATATATTATGTATCTAACCTAAAAGCTATTGTCTTTGGATAAAGGATAATGTTGAAAGATTTTGTTCTGTATCAGAAACTGAGGGTAGGCAAATACCATATACCTTGTTGTAGATTATGATGTTGTAGAGACTATTGATGTCGGATTTACTCTGTATGTCTTCTTCTTTAGTCGTAAGATGTTGTTCTGCAACCAGCACCTCCATACCAAGTGTCGCCTGGATTTCCTGGACACTGATCAGATCTTTCTGGAAGCATTTGGGAAGAAATTACAGTACTTAAAAAACGACTTCAGATTGACCAATGAAAAAATTATAATATATATAATTATAAAATAAAATTACATTGTACAATTTTGTATGGCAGATGCTCACAAAGATACATTTAACATGAAACAACACTTGAGCTCGGGATGTGCAATTTCCAATCAAATGTGCCACTGTAAAAGTGGACCTGCAAATAAATGGAGAGTTACTGTAGGTTAGTCCTTTTTAAACAGTTTTAAGACATCTGCGGAAAGTAGCCACTGAGTCTGTCGTCCTAACTGAATGGGGAATGTCAGTCCACTATTGTGGGATGAGGGCAGAGTCTGTAAGGAATGTCTGCCGGGTGCTTAAAGAAACACAATAACCAGCTGATTGGAGGAGGCAGAACATAGAAGTCTCATTGGAGTGTATAGTCAGAATGAGTAGTACCATTCATCGCTTGGCTTGCCAGTGTGAATGAGTTTGCACGTCTGTAGGTTTTATGGGTTATATGAGTTTGCATGGGTTAGATATAGCAGACTGGCTTCTGTAGTGGGAAAAGCAGAGGAATTTGTAGATGGGGAAGAGACCAGGATGGAGTGGAGGGATTGATAGAATGTCCAGGGACTGATTTTCCTCCATTTTATTCCTGTCACTGTAGATCAGCTCTATCAGCGCATATATAGTCAGTTAGCCATGGACTAGGAGGGCTCAGATGAGCTGCCTTGGTGGAGATAGGTCAGTGTGAGTCAAGAGGATGAGAAGAGATGATAAGGTGATGATAAGTGAAGGACTGATTCAGCAGGGGGGAAAGATAGAACTGGAAAGAGTACTGGAAAGTCGGAAAGAGAGTGCGGAGATTGCAATAGCGAGGTGTTGTGGTGGATGTGGTGGAGTTAGAGATAAGAAAGAGGTGGAAAGGGGAGAACATAATATAGTGCTCAGAAAAGTGTTACTGATGGGTCAGGAGCAGAGGAGCTTGTGGTGAAGATAAGATTAAGTTTAAATGTAGGTGGAGGCTTGGCTAAAGTGAAGGCAAATGTCTGGAGGAGGGGAATAAAGGCGGAAGAATGCAAGGTGTGAAGCTGGATAGTAGCTAAGGAGCAGGAAGGATCCCAATGGACGGAATTGCCCAGGAAAACGGAGAACTACAATATGAAATCTGTGCAGAACAATGAAAGTGACAACATGAACTTCAGAAAAGGAGAGGTAGAGAGAAGAGAAGAAAGACACTAAATGAAAGGGCTATGAGGGAAGATAAACAAGATAAGCTTATTGGCACCCTTGATAAATATGCACAAAAAGTGCTGGAAACAAAAAAAACATCATAGTTATTGACATAAGGTTTATTATCTCAGACAAAAATTAGGTTTCCAATTCAAAGGACTTCCTGATTAAATGAAGGTTAAATGTCAATTTAACAAAGAAAAGATAGGAAAACATACTGTACCATATTCCCACCAGGCTCCACTCTGTCCATCGCAAGGTACGACATATATGTAGAAAAACCCTCCTTCAGCCATAAGTCATTCCACCACTTCATTGTGACCAAGTTTCCAAACCACTGTTTTTTGCAAAGTGAGACAGTTTTTCAAACAATGAATAATTCCTCTCTTGTTAAAATGTACAATATGTACAGTTTATGGTAATGTGTATCTGTCTGAGAGGAGCTAAATCACAATTATATTGAATCTTGCACTGTACACATGCATTCTGGGGGTCTGGCAATCTTGTTCCCTTATAGATTTTATTTGCACTTACACTCACTGAGCACTTTATTAGGTAGACCTGGACACCAGTTTGTTAATGCAAATATTTAACCATCCAATCATGTGGCGGCAACTAAATGCATAAAAGCATGCAGAAATGTTCAAGAGGTTCGGCTGTTGTTGAGGTTCAGACCAAATGTCAGAATGGGGAAGAAAAGTTACTTTGACCATTGATTGATTGTTGGTGCCAGACAGTTTTAATTATCTCAGAAACTACTGATCTCCTGGGATTTTCATGCACAACAATCTCTAGAGTTTGCAGAGAATGGTGCAAAAAACTAAAAAGCTGACTGGAAGGTGACAGTAGCGCAAATAATCACGCATTACCATAACAGTGGTATGCAGAAGAGCATTGCTGAACACACAATGCATCAAACCTCTAAGTGGATAGGCTACAGCAGCAGAATACTTAATAATAATAAAAAAAATAGTCTAATAAATACCTAAAAAAGTGCTCACTGAGTGTACTTGAAATAGAGAATATTGCTTGTAGAGGAAATGTGGTGAAGGGACAGTCATGACATTAATATCACACGCCAATCATCAAAGCTAAAAGTGACTAATTGAAATGCACTTTTTAGCTCGTGTTTGAGTATATGAATTTGTAATAAAAGCTACTGAAGATAATAATAATGAATAAAGAGCCTGACTTAGAGTATTACCTGATGGGCCACTTCATGAGCAATTACTATGGCAGCAATCCCTTTCTCTGTTGTGGTGAAGACCTCTTCATTATACGTGAGAATGCCCTCAGAGTACATGATTAGTCCCCAGTTCTCCATGCCTCTTGCTTCAAATCCTTGGATACCAACCTGATCTGTGATAGAATTCACAAGACAAAGAGGAACTGTTACTGTGCGCTGGGAGATCTTCAACATAACCCCATGCTGACATTACTATGCATTATGTCTCCATTAGATTTAGAAGGCACTGTTATCCAGAGGCATGTACTTACAGTGAAAGGCAATTGCAACAATTATGGCCGGCCAAACAACGTATGGTTATTATCACAAGCACAGTTATGGTTATTATCATTATTGTCTTACATGCATTCAGGGGCCCCATGAAAAGCATATTGAATATCACATTGGGCCCTACCACCCCAGAAAGATCCTGAGTTATATATATTTTGAAGGCTCCTGTCAGTCAGATCCCTTAGAATCATCTTTACCCCATTCAGAACACACAACGCATCGTAACTCTAAGTGGATATGCTACAGCCTGTAGAAGTCTAAAAAGAAGTATAATAAATACCTAAGAAAGTGCTCACGAAGTATATTTTTCTGTTGAGAATTCTTTGTGTTAAATCCTGGTTGTAATTATTGTGACTAAACCATCTTATCAGATGTTAAATCCTTTTTGCTTGATTGAAAGCCCATAAAACTTGGGAAATGGGAGACATAAGTAATGTCAAGTAAAGTCTTTCTTGCCATTTCATACAATACCTAATAGGCATGATGGAAAATCGCTGTAAGCATGCATGCTGGATGCTGGAAGTACAGCCTTTTATTTCTGTGTGACTACAAACTATCTTTGTAAAATGGGCATGTTTTAAATCGTGGAACATCTAGTTAAATTAATGGAAGATAAAGAAGAAATTAAGCATTCACTATGAGAATGCATTTTCCAAATTTTCTTTGTGTGTCACTTTTAACACGACAATAGTTTGTAGATAAACATTATTTTGTCAAGACACTTCTCATGGTTTCTGGCTTACCAAGTTTGCCCAAGGGATATTTTATACCAGTATACTCTTCAAAGAAGTCCAGAATGTTCCCAGTGATGCTGTGCGCATAGTCCACAAGCCCGGCAGACACGACTTCAGGCCTTGCCCATGTCTGCAGTAAAAGCACACAGCAATATAAGGAAAGAGGAGGCTCTTTGCAGTGCCAGTTCTTTCAAGTTAAATCAGGGCTGCTTGAAGAGAAGAATTGTTATGTTTTAAAAGTGACAAAGGCGCCTTCTCCACTAGACTACATTTGAGGGGCTGATCTAAAATGTCAACATTTTAAATTAAAATTCTTTTAGATCACAGCATGAACACGGAGGCATGAAGTTAAAGATTACAGAATGACCCCAAACACTGTACCCTTGTGGAGAAAATAAACATGCTGGGAAACTTGAGAACTCTGTTAACGTCAGTTTCCCTGCTGCTTATTTATTTACTGAAGCAAATACTTTGGACAAAGTAATTTGTTACAGTACTGAAAAGTGAAATGACGAATGAATGACTTGGCACTTTTTTTCAGTACAAATGCAGTTTGTGCGGAAAGTTGGGTAACTCAGGATCTTTGATATGGGTGCAAGGACTTGAAAGGGAGCCCACTCTCAAGATATCTTTAATAAAAAATAAATCATAGACTTTTACATTTAGCTTATGTAATTATTTACTCATATTGGGACTCATTTATCAATATATTCATAAATATATTTTTGTACAATTCTGAGCAATCGGAAACAAACCGATTCCGCCCTGACTTATCAAACAAGCGTATACGCACCCTTTTTTTCGTATCCACATGTGTATCAAGTATTCGCTCATCAAGACCATGTTCACATAATTTCTGATTAGCATAAATCGACACCCATAAAATACCATATCCATTCAGGCTATTTAAAGAGATTGCTGAAAAAAACAAAAAAAACAATTCAACTGGCTAACTTATTAAATTTACAAACTGACATATGAAAACTTTCATAAATCCCACATTGTTTGTGTAAATACATTTCCAATGACATATGGTCAAATTCATTCTGCGCATGTTTGAGAAATGAGGCCCATTGTCTGCTAGCACATTAAATACCTTTAATGTATAACTCCCATAGTTTGTCTCCTTAGATTCAAAGTTAAACACTATGAAAGATAAGACATAAGTTGACATTTTCTTTGTGGGATGGAACTCAGTGATTAACCACTCTTCGCCATCAATATCCATTTCCACTTGATCTGTAAGTATAAGAAAATATAGTGCATTAGAGCAGCAGGCCTAGTCAAGTATGCATGCCATCAACACCCTGAATTAGAAATACCCTGATCAATTGTCAGCACATGGGCTACCTCACTAGTGGCTAGTGAGTTTGACAGAGAAGAGGCAGACATTTTCATTGCTCTTGGCTGATCTTCATTTGTTTGGCTTGATAGCCCTGTTGTACAATCCTGCTATGCCAGCTCGACCATCTTGAAAATTGAACTAGACAAGCTGGTCATAAGCTGGTCTATCTGGGTATGAGCTGCAAAACCAGCCTAACTGTTTCTTTCAGCAGGGTAACAAATTAGGATAATAAAACATGACTGGATTCTTACCTTTCTGTGGCATGTTGCTTAAAGCTATAGACCCTTTTCTGTGGATTATAGTGATGTTAAAGATGGCTTTCATAGCTGGTTCATCAAAACAAGGAAATACTCTTCTTGCATCTGAGGGCTCCATTTGGGAAAATACAAGAAATCTAGACATGAAATGAACAAAAAAACCCCAACAAAAACAAACATAACAAACATGAAGGCACAGCACAAGTACATAAACCTTTCAACAAATGTGTTCAGCACATATAGTGCAGTCCATACACAGTATATTTGGACAGTTGGTACAATAGCTGTTCTTTTATAACAGGGGTGTTAAACTGAATCCCCAGGGGGCCGCAGTGTCTGCGGGTTTTTGTGGTTTCCTTTCAATCAGCTTCCAATTCAGGCCAATTAAGGCCTTGAGAACAAGGCGTGTGGATACTTTAACCAATCAATGACTTGAATGAACCCAGAACACCCCAAAAACCAGCAGACACTACGGCCCTCCAGGACTGGAGTTTGACACCTGTGTTTTATAACATCCCGTGTTGCTCCCTGTTCAGAGTTTTCTGTTTCATGTCATGCACTTCTATGTTTTGTCTGTTCCATAGCTCTATAATCTCATGAATTCGTCTCACCTGTGTTTCGTTACCTTTGTCACACCCTGTGTTGTGTCCTGTTTGGGCTTTTTTCTGCCTACTTGCACTTGCACTTGTTTTCTCTGTTTGCTGGCCTGACATCTTTTGGCTCTTTAGTGCAGCACATTGGATTTGAAATGAAACAATAAATATTGACTATTCAGAAGCTGCTGAAAAAAGCCAACCTTCCTATTACTTTTGGTCTCCTAAAATTGGGCGGGGAATATGTATGACAAGGGATGTGATTCCAAGACACCCAGTATGGATGTAAATACCCTCGAATTAAAGGTGACAGTCTGCATTTAACCTCACATTTCATTTCAAATACAATGAGCTGGACTACAGAGGCAAAAGAACAGAAATGATACCAGTTGGTCATATACATAAGGACTACGCATGCTGTTTCATGTAGGTTTTATGGGAAGCCATTTAGGCTATAATTCATATTCTGCCTGTCACATGCTTCTTATCAATGTGTACCTCATATACAAATAAAACATCGTCAACAAATAAAATTTGATACGATACAGACACAGACATTTGTCCCTTTGTATTTAATGTACCTGGTTATCAAAATTCTGATGAAGGAATGCTGTCTGTCTGTTGATGCATGCACATAGTTTTTATGATTTTATGATAGTTGATTTTTATGTCTTGAATTTAAACATTGTGTGTAGAGCATTTAGAACATTTAGATTTTATATATTCTAATCCAAGAATTCTAATTTATTTCCTTCATGTGACTGCATAATAATCATTCTGATGTTAGAACACTCACACACACACTCTTTATAGCCTGTGTGCTGTTATATATGTAGGGGCAGTCTACAGCCTACTGGCTAAAGAGCTTGACTGGCACCTGAAAGGTGGCTCAAGCCCCAGTCTAGCCACAGTAAGACCAGTGCACCTGTTGGGTCCTTGAGCAAGGCCTTTAACCCCACACTGCTCCAGAGGGATTGTACCCTGCTTAGTCTTATCAACATAAATGCCAACCATTTACCATTTACCATTTAACTGTTAATCACTTTGGATAAAAGCGCCAGCTAAATTGATGCAGTGATGTTATGTAACATATCAACACAAAGGTGAATACTCAGGAAATTCCAGATTCTATGGTAGACATAAGAATGGCAACTTCGACCACATGAACCTCATTTTCTCACGCTTTCATTTACTGAAAACATAATCAGTCGTAAGAGAGCTTTCATACTACCTTTATATAACATAAAGAATAAACAATATCAAGTGTAAAATATTCAGCAGCCTTACCTTTCTTCATTTTTTTCACCTGTGTAATGTGCCACAGACAGGCCACTCTGATGAAAACCTTGCCCCTTAAATGCAGTGCTTAGATAGTACAGTCCATCGACCCTTAAAGAGTCAACAAGCTCTATTGTTACAAAATTCCTCTCATCCTCCACCAATTGGACCTGGTGAGTTGCCATTTCCTTCCCTTTTTCATCAGCCACGCCTATCAAAGTCAGATCGAGACCCTTGCTGTGGATGTAGATGGTGTTGGTAGCATTCACACATTTGAACTTCACAGTAGAATTCCCTGTAAAATCGAAGTTCTGATTTTCAATGTCAGTCATGTTCAAGTACAGGTGAGTCTGCAGGTATATCTTGTAGCTCTCTGGAATCAGGTCTCCTGGCAGTCTCATGTCGGGTGGTGGTCCAGTTGGGGTTGAGGTGGTGGTTGGCGGAAATGTTGTCTGTAATAGATGAGGGCATTCTTTGGTTCTGATGTTGTGGAAAATGATCATTCCGATGACAGTAATCAGTGCCAAAGCTGCCACTGTCACCGTGGCCACAGCTGCAGCTTTAGAGACGTACACCCTCTTGGACATGTCCGATCAGGATGAAGCCTTCTTCAAAACGAAGTTGCTCTGCTGGCTTTACTGCCACTGAATCTCAGATTCCCTCTTTTTAGCTCCCAGGAACAATCAATGACCCACAGACCCTCTTTGACCCTCTGATACAATCTTTTAAAAGATTCACTGCTGATTGTTGGAGAGAAGTTTAAAAAGTTTCAGTACATGAAGAGACATGTTTTTACTAAGCCGCCAGCAGTCTATTTCTTTCCCACATCTGGATACTTTTCCTGGAAAAAAACCTGGAAAAGGAATCTCTCCCTCTTTCTTTCTCTCTCTCTCACACGCACACACTCTCTCGCTCCACAGAAAAATGTGATTTCCTCATACAGAGGACTCAGATTACTCACAGAAACAATGTTTCCTCCTTAAGCCAGTAGGACACATTCATTTCTGCCCCTCTGTTTAAGTTTGATGACACATTCAGCGGTTTTCCCATTGTTGATGCTGCTCTTGTTGCACCACCCATGCAAATATTTTCAAAACTCTTAATCAATCCCAGAAAGCTCTTGCAGCACTGGTTGAGAGATGACACTGTGTGTTTAGGAAATCAAGAGCATGTGTGGGCTCAAGACTTGGGCCAGCTATACATTTCACAAAAAAGTTAACTTTCACTGATTCTAAATAAACAGCCCTCCCGTTCATGAGTCTGGACTAGTCTTTGGAAATGTATGTTTTCTAAATATTCTTTGAGATTTTGAAATTATTAACGCATATACTATCTATTCACTTTCTAGATACTGACTATGGAAGCATATTGCAACCAAAATTCTAATGAAAATGAAATATGTAAAATGACAATGTAGTTCCATATTTGAATTAAAATCTCCCAGTCATACGTACTGTATATGCACAGTTTGTGTCAAAATTTAAATTCAGTAATTCCATTTGTCATTTCATGTACAGTACTAGCATTGACAAGAAAGTGTGTAATCCGTGTGTAAACTTTGGCCAAATTATAGGAGAGACATAGCTATCTGGATTCAGCAGGGTGACAGCAATACATGTTCCCTGTCCTTGCCAGAAGGCGGTGCCATAAGCCTCAAACAAACTGTACCATGTGCCAAATCTTCTAATAAAGTAATGTAAATGTAATGAAAAGAGAGGTTAGCCATAGTAAAGGAGGCCTAAGCTAAGACATCTATGCCATATTTATAGCAAACTTTGTTTATGCGTTTTATGGAATTTACATTCAACTCCATTTAAGCATTAGTTAATTAGCTAATACTGAAATTATTTATATTATATGAAAAATTATAATATACCATTCACTTATTAATTCAAATAATTTTGCCACTTAGAGCACTCATGAAATCTGTTCGGATCCTACTAACAAATCGACATATGAAAACATTGATGAATCCCACATTGTTTGTGTAAATGCATTTCCAAATGATTGATGGTCAAATTAATTCAGCTTATGTTTCATAAATGAGGCCCACTGAACAGAAGTTATGGAAACCAATATGGAGTCCAGTGATCTGCATTTCTTCATTTTCCCGTATGCTTTTTGGTGAAACCCATGCTTTTTTTTCAACTTATGCTCAGCATACAGTGCATTACAGTGATGACTGAGTAGCATTTCAGTGAATGGTATTATGTTTCCAACGGTGCATAGTTTGTTAGGCTTGTATAAAACAAAACTTTTTTTGCCTGCATAAACAAACTGTAAACTTTTAGGTACACATGCTGAGACCATTATACGCCGGCACGTACTAGACTTGTGCTGCAGTGGTGCACGGCTGCAGTGGTGCACAGACTTTGATGCAGGATCGGTTCGTTCAGTTGCACACCAAGGACCTTCCAGATCCGAGTGGCAATAATTGGGCCACCGCTGCATGCAACCATCGCTGATCACCTAAGAATCAAGGTGTGGTGGCTGGAGGCGTACTGCTTGAAGAAGGCGTGTTGTTCTCGTTCTTATCCAACTGCACACACAGGAATTTACAATAAACAGGGTACAATAGGCCACGAAATTGGGAGGAGAATGTAAAAAAATCGGAAACTCATTTATTAAAAAAGAGAAAAGAAAAAGGTTGATGTTTTACAACAAAATACTTACATTGAATTAGAACACTGCCTTTGGAGGCCGAGGAAAAAATAATCTGCGAATATTTCTGAGGATATTGAAAACACCTTACACCTACTTTACACCGCATCTAGACTGTTGCTGTACGACTGCTTCACGGCTGCTGCACAGCACCAGCAAGTAGCCAAATACTGTCCTTGGAATGTTAGCAGACTGTGCGTCTTTACACCAGATGTGGATGTGTCACCGTTACCCCTCTGCATACATCTGATCACGACTTCATCTCATTCTCCCTCCCTCTTCCTCCCCATCCTCCCACCCACACTTCCTCAGCCCACGTAACCACCAGCAAGAGCGGGAAATTGAAATTGAAATATAGAATTACATAGCCATTTTACATATTTCATTTTCTGTGACTGACTCAGTTTATTTAGTTGCTTTATTCACCATACTTAGGATGCAGGTTAGGATGCATGTGAGCTATGAAAAGTTTAAAATGTATTATTACTTTTTAATGAGGAGGTGATCACCCCCCTCATTAGTGCTTGGGTGGGCAATTGGTTTGGAATGCAGTCATGTTTTTATTTTGATATACATAAAAACACTGACATACACAAAACCTAGGGTCTGAACTGAAGAGGGGCAAACCCAAGGCTATCAATAATATAAAAAAATGGCTATCAAAAAGTTCTGCATTCTCTTAACTTATCACCGCTTTGAGTGTGGGAGTTTAATCAGGGAGGGTTTGAATAATAAATTCCAGAAGGACTGGAAGGAGGAGAATAGGAGTAGGCAGTTTTTTTAAATACAGCCTAGTGTTAAAAGGCAGAGGAAAGTAAACCTGAGCAGGGGGAATGAGGTTAATAAAATTACTAGGTTCATTGTGGATTGGGGAGTAGTATGGCCTTCATTAAAAAACGGAAATGTGAGGGATGTGGAGTGGTAGAGATAGTGCTGTGTGTATTGCTGCACTGCAAGCTGTATGGAGTGGAGAGGAGGGCCTTATTTAAGGAGCTGGCTGATGTGGGCATAGAAAAATTAAGCTTAAAGACCATACGGGGAGAATGAGAACAGTTGTGAGTGTTGTGGAATAAAAAGTAATCCAGTTCCTGAGTATAGTGGGTTTATATCCCAGGGTATAAATCTGGATGGCGCTAAGGAGTAGCAGGGCTTCTCCAAACCGGTTGGAGGCAGCAATGCGCTGACCACGCATTAAAAAAAGACTAAAAGAAGAAGAGGAAGAAGAAGAAAGGGAAGCGTAGTTTGCAAATATCATCTTCGTAGGAAAATATTAATACTAGGTTCACGAACGTTAGAAGAATCTAGTGTAATTAGCAAATATGATAAAGGCTATTTTAATTTTTAACAATCATGGAAAACCGCGCCTTATCAGATTTTACCAGTATTTCGTAAGTAAAATCAACATTTAGTTGGCTAGCCACCCAGCCTGCTAAGTAGTCTGTAGTATGTTGCTATCTAGCTATCTCGCTATCTAGCTAATCTAGCTACTATCATTGTTATAGTAGCTACCTAATGCAAACGCTAGTTAACTGTGAAGTTGCGCAGCTGTTAATGTGTCATGCCATTATTTCTGTTGCTTGTTCATTACAATTTAGCGTTTAACAGTTTAACCTCAGAGCTAGCTAGCTTGCTACGTTTCCGCAACCTAATTTTACATTATTCTTCTACCTGGTTATGTCACCTTAGCTAACGTTTAAGTTGTCAGTTGTCTGTTTGCTACAGACAATTAAGATCGCTATAGATTAGAGTCCATTGACAGCCGACATGCTGTCTTTTGTCCCAGATTTAAATTATTGTAATTTATTTTCCCTCCACCCCTCCAAAGGCAGAAGACATGCAACAACAGATAATCAGGGAAACGTTCCACCTCGTTTCGAAGAGGGATGACAATGTCTGTAATTTCTTGGAAGGAGGAAGGTAAAGTTACTGTAGGATAGCTACCTGATAAATACAATGACAGTTGTATTTACGTAAAAGTTGATGTACACTCAGTAGTTACTTCTTTTTCACGCCATTCTCTGCAAACAAGGGAGACTATTGTGTGTGTAAATCCCAGGAGATTAGCAGTTACAGAAATACTTAAACCAGCCTGTCTGGCACCAACGATCATGCCGTGGTTGATATCACTGAGATTTCTTTTGGTTGATGTGAACATTAACTGAAGCTCCTGACCGTATCTGCATGATCTAATGCATTGCACCTCTGCCTCACAGTTGGCTGATTAAATAATGTGTAAGTAGGTGTAGATGAATAAGTGTTCCTAATAAAGTGCTCAGTGAGTAAGTGTGCATCAGTGCATCGAGTGTGACATAGTTTTGTCCCTTAAAAATCATCTTAGACCACCCATGGTGTGAAAACCATTTTACTTGACACTGAAGTAGAGAGACACCATGCCTTCAATTAACAGCAAACAGATAATTAAGTGTCTTGGCTCTATGAGAATGCTCAGTAAAATTTTGTCACAGGTTTGATAACTATACCAAAGTTGTATTTTGGAAACTGTAGATACATGTATTGTAACATTTCACACCATGTATTCCCCCGGAAGTGACAATTGCTTGTGTTCATGGTAGTTCTTTCTAGTTTTTAACCCAATTATATGCATTAGATTGTAATAAACACTATTAGATTATCGTGACTGGTTCAGCAGACCAGGACAGAGTGGCCGTGAATCCTGTATTCATTAATATTCATATTCATCAGACCCATCATATGTAAACGATTCCTAAATGTGTATCAGGCTGCTGCATCATGCAATGAAGGCCAAGCACATGACAAATAATCTGCTGTGCTCACAGAACGTGGTTGTCCTCCATACTATTTTTATTATTGGCTGTTGGTAGATTTACAAGATTGTGAAAATGCAGAAAAGTTGTTGGGTTGTACAAATAACAATGCTAAGAACCTAGATCTGGAGCTATATATGCTCCCATGTAAAATGGCTAACTTACTACAAAGGTGTGTCTTGAATTTTACTCCTTTCCTCTCATGTTTAATGGCCTGAATCCACTTTCTTTTTTTTTTTTACTTGCTTGGGAACTATAAATCCAACTTGCTGAGGTAACTGCTATGTGGAGTTCACACAAGCCTACAGAAATAACACCCATTTCTTGAGGGTCTCTTCATTTTTTGGAAAAGAAAATATGCTCTTTGCTTTTCTTGCAAAACCCTTTTAACCATGGTGTTTAACCAAGCAAGCCAAAGACACAGACTTTTCTAAGTCTTCTAGATCATAAAAAAAAATTGTTCTGGGCCATTTGGGAATCAAAAAGTAGTAAAATAACACATCAGCAAATAAATCCCAGATTTCAGTTTCCTGGACCTTTAAGTACAAAGCATTTTCTCTATATTTCTGGTGATTTTTTGCACTTGTAAGTTGCTTTGGATTAAAAGCGTCTGCCAAATGACTAAAATGTAAAATGTAAAATGTAAATGTGATTTCATTGGCACCAGATTGTTAATGTAAAGGTTTGAGAACCAGTTTCAAATTGGATCAGTTGGAATAGTAACTTAACTCTTGTTCCCCCCCCCCCCCTCCCAATGTGTAGTTTGATTGGTGGATCTGACTACAAGCTGATCTACCGACACTACGCAACACTTTACTTTGTGTTCTGTGTGGATTCTTCAGAAAGTGAGCTTGGAATTCTGGACCTGATACAGGTAAACATATTTGAGTGAACAAAATAATAGTTTTGCCAAACAAATCTTTGCCAAATCTGTTGTGTCCTCCCCCTAGTTCCTGGTGTTATGGGATGCTGCTTTTTACCGTAAAATGTAATTTTGTGGAAGTGGGTGATGCAACCATTTAATAGGAATGGTTCTGCGTCAGACAGGAAATCATTTATACTGATACTGCAAAAGCGTGTGTGTTCAAGGTTGAGCCGTGTGATTGGTGAAGTGTCGTTAAAGTTGTAAAAATTTTGTCAGGTGACTTACACCCGAATATTACAGCTTTAGCCAGGGGATAAGCGATTCATAAAACGTGATGTCTGTCCGTCATGTGTTTAGGGTCCTTGTGGCAGGTTTCGCGGCCTACTTTTCCCACATTTCATTCCCAGTCAAAAAGTCCACTGCAGCTCATTGTTTGTTTTTCGGCTGCACTTTAGTTTGATTTCTGCTCATTACAGTTAAAGTGGTTGATCGGAGGACGAAAGGTAAAACCAGCTGCAAAACCACCAGCTTGGGAAAACAAACGTTGGCGTTTACGAGAAGCCAGAAGGTTATCTGTGGTTTGTTAGTAGATCTTTATCAGTTTTGTGGAATTCACGTGCAGTGGTAGTATTTTCTTCAAACAGTCGGATCACATCAGTGAGAAGTGGAAGGACGCATAAATGGAATGGGCCGCAGTGATTGTGATCTAACTGCAGATGTACCCTACACTGTGACCACTTTATTAGGTAGACCTGTACACCAGCTTGTTATTGCAAATATCTGAGTATGTAAGAAACTGCTCTCCTTCTGTGATTTTCATGCACAACAGTCTCTAGAGTTTACAGAGAATGGTGTAAAAAACCAAAAACAGCAGCAGAAGACTAAAAAATAAAAGTAAAATAATTTAACCTAATAAAGTGGTCACTCAGTGTATATATATATATATATATATATTTATTATGTGAGTGCAGACATTTTGGGTCACAACCTACAGCCTTGAGACAACATCCGGATTTGTTAAATGACAGCGATCTGTACACCAGAGGGGACACAGGCTTATTGCAGGGAGTTTGAAATTTGGACCCTTATTCATGAAGTGTCAGATTAGGAGGACTGATCTGGGATCAGTTTCCTGTGGTCATCTTTTCCCTTATGAGCTAAAAGGATCTTAGGTCAGCTGTTATTTAGAGACGCATCAAATGGGGATTGTCACAGAGGTATATCAAATGAAGTCCGTAAGAAATATACTTACCCAAACTAAATTTATACTAGATATCGCAAATTTGTAACCTGTGACATTAAGTGTATAAAAATACAAACCCTCTGTTAATGTATTTAGCTCACTTATTATCTGGTATCATCAATATGCTAGTAGTGAAATTGAACATTGCATTTTGGACCTGATAAAATGAAGAGTAATATTTTCATGGATAGTAGTGACAGGTAACTAACCATGAAAACCATGTCAGGGTTATCACCCCATACCAGACCTGGGTTAAATACGTAATTGCTTTGGATTCAAATACTGTGCTTTTCTGTGCTTGTCTGGTGTATTGGAACCTATTAAATACTCTCAAAAGCTGCAAACCCCACCTTCTGGTCCTCTTGCTTGGCTCCTTTGTACCAGCTGATCAGTCGAGCACAGAAAAGTATTTGAACTCAAAACTATTTTGTATTTAACCCAGGTCTGCCCCATATGCAAATTGCAAATGTCAATATAGCTTGCTTCCTTATCACTCCACTCACAACTTTCTCAGTTATTATGGTATTTTATTAATTTCATTTAGTTATAAGTAATGTCATTTATACAATTAAGCAATATGCGAGTGCGATTACAGTCATTTTCATCTGCATTCCCTGGACATTTTAGAATACAAACTGTAGCTTATATCAACATTCTTGCTAGCTAAATTGATCATTTTAAATTGGATGGTTGGCATATGATGATTTCCACAGCTGAGGAAAATTTGGAGCATTCACTTGCTTTTTAATGTAAATGCAGCCACAGTCAACTGGCTCTGGAGACGTTTTGCTGATACAGGACATTGAAAAGTTTTCTCTCATTCACCACAATTGTTTTTTCAAACTTGAGTTTTGGCCTTGGAGCTATCACCCAGATCACACTATTGAACCCTTGAGACGGTTGCCTAAGCCGGGTTATAAGCCTTTATCTTGCTGTATCTAATCACTGCCATGATACACAAGTGCTTTTTCAGATAGCTACTTTGGTTACATGTGTTAGTGATGAAAAATCTAACCCCACTGCACATTTACTCTGGAGGTAATTAAACATGATGACTTCAGACCGATTCCAGATACCACTAGATAATTAATGCTGTCTGTGGCCAAACTATTTGACAGTCATGTGATATGATGCAATTACGTAGCATGCAGAACAAAAATACATTGACATGAACAAGGAAGCAGGTTAGCAAAGGGTTTATTATGATGTATACTGATGTTATTTTGTTGTATGATCCAATACAAATCAAATGCCAATTCTCATTTCATGTACAGGTTTCAGCAATAATAACAATAAGAAGATTGCTTTGTGATATGAAGAGGTGTTGTAGATCCTGTGTTCAAATAAAAAACCACCCCTGGCAAAGGTGATAGGGAGTGTATTTTCCTATAATCTGTGATAGGGTTAGAGAACACATTTGGAGGGATTTTGACCATTAGTCTTCTTTCTTCATTTTTATGAAGGGTGCCAATAATTCTGAGGTTAACTGTATAATACAATAATGTCAAGTTTAACACTTCTTTAATTGCATATTGTGTCTGGCTACATTTTATTAGGGTGGGGTTGTCAGCTCACATGACAGTGACTTAAATGTAAAAGATACAAGCAATACATATTTTTGCTTTAAACTCAACCTAAATTTCAATCTTTCTGCTTTCTTTGTCTAGGTCTTTGTGGAAACGCTTGACAAATGCTTTGAAAATGTCTGTGAATTGGACCTCATATTCCACATGGACAAGGCAAGTTGAGTGTTCTGTAATAAGACACATAACACTTTGTTTCCTATTCAAGGTGCATAGAAGTAGGAGCTCAGAGACGAATGGCACCACCCAGCAGGTTGTTGGCTATCATTATTATTCAGCAGCTGAAATAGTTCATCTCTTGTTTCTGTGTTGTGCTTTCGGTGTCCACATACCAGCATAAAACCATTTCCAGTCATCAGATGGTAACAGAATGAATGGCAACATTCTACATTCGATAAGTAGTAGTCTGTTGATTATATGTAGCTAACCTGTCATCAATATTCAGTTTTCACTCTGATTGGAGAAGTTTGCAGGGGTAGGGGTGGGATGGCAATCAATATTCTGTAGCTATCTTAGTAATATACATTAATGGCCGTTTAATTACCACTAAAGATGAATCATAGTCTTTACCAAAATAAATGGCTGTTACATTTTAGCACTGCTTATGAAACTGGAGAGTAATAGTCCACTTCAAGTATCGGAGGAGCACTTCTTAATGCATCTCATTTTCATTCTACCATGGAAAAAGGAGGTCATTCATCCCTGCAGCAGGAGATAACATTATCAGAAACGATAATGGCCAACAAATTCACATTTACTGTACCTTAGTAATCCACATGTAATTCTGTTGAAAGTAATATTTTATATTTACTTGAGAATTATGTTATTTTGTTATTGCCATGGCCAAAATGTTAATTATTTACAATAAAACTTAACTAATTTCAATAATTATCAAGGTAATATTTTATACTGTGAAAATGTTGGCCAAGATAATCTTACTATGACATTTTTATACTGGCAAATGCCTATTCTGAAGCTTCAGTTAGCTTGGCTACCATGATGAATCTGCAGCTGAGGTGGTGATGCAGCAGTGGCACTTTAGTGTAACTGAATTGTAGGAAATGTCAACTGGTGATCATATAGGATGAGTTTGAACCTGGGTAAGAGTCTGCAAATTCTTGAAACGGTTTATTTTTTGACTACAGTGGTCCGCAACATTAATGCACTGTAGGTATCCTAGCTAGCTGCCTTTCCACATTTAGACCGCTACTGCTGTAACTTTGAAAAGCTATCCAAATAAAAGAAAAAAAGCAAGTTTTCAAACAGATGCCCATTTCCCTTTTTATTTTTTTGCTTTTCTTACTTGTAAATGTTTCACTTAAAGTTTCCTAGTTCCTTCAAGTTCTGTAACTTATTTGTCAATGGATTCAGACAATGTTGAGATATTACAATAGAAATATCACTGCCATAACATTAGGTGAAATATGAATAAATAGCTAGACGTATACTTTTAATGTATTTTGAAAAATACTGCTGACAGGTCTGGCTTCATGCATTGACTAAAATCAACTGTCCGAATAACCCGAAATAGCAACATGGGTGGGTAGTTCAGGCAATCCTGCATAGTGGGTATTTATCCAATTTCTAGTGCCTTGTAAGTGAATCATTTTTCTGATTGTTGAGAGGACTTTCCCACCCGCAATTGTGCGTTAACCAGTCCATTTTATGGGTGAATATTACAATGGGTTTCAATAAGAGATAAATAAATAACTAAAAAGAGCATTACCAGTCCTGCTAAGTATTCAGCTACTCTGAAGTATAATGGGTGTGGTTCTCATGTTAGCCCTTTGCTCCTTTGGTTGTGGAGCTGACGTGGCTTAAATATTTCAGACAGCTTTATCGTCCACAGAATTCTTTCTATTACAGTTATGTATTTCAGATTTTACAGATTGGGAATGTTCCAGCAGTCCATAGAAATGAATACGGCAAGCCTGCTCCACGGCGCTCATGCGAATGTTCCCACAGGGTGTGTGGTTTTGGCCCAGAGGAGGCCTGCACTTACCACATTCATGGCCTCCTGCGTGTTTTTGTGAGCAGCGAATTATGGGAAATTGCTTCATTCTACACTCACAGGGAGGGCATGATCTCAAATACTCAAATTTCACAAGGTCGTCCTTCTGATAAAACACTCTAGATATTGTGTGGCCTTTTAGGTGTTGAGATATGAAATTAATGTAGAAACATGACAAAAAAATGCTTAGGCGCATTACTGTTAAGCATGTGGGGAATTGTGGTTTTCTTTTCTGTGGTGTACATGCCAGTAATGGAGTGGTTATGGCCTAGATATATGTTGATTTGTATTGTACCTTTGTGGGTGGGATTTTGTGCCTTTTATTGCTGGTGTGAATGTGCGGGCTCCCTGGATCTCTTGCAGGTGCATTACATTCTTCAAGAGGTGGTGATGGGGGGAATGGTGCTGGAGACCAACATGAATGAAATCGTGGCTCAGGTGGAGCTACAGAACCGCATGGAGAAATCCGAGGTGAGCAGCTGAATCCATCCTGTTGATGGTCATCATCTCCCCTGTCTCCTATCCTGATTTACCCATCTCTTCTCTCCATTTATCCACTCTTTGTTCGCTTGTCTTTTCTCTCAGATTACTCTCTGTTCTCTCAGATCTCTTCTCTTTGCTTACCCGTCGTTTGTTTTTACCCGTCTCGTCAAGTGTGTATGTTTCTTCTTAGTTTTCCTCATTTGTTTACCTGTCTATTGTCAGATTTCAAATAGTATTCAAACACATTTCTTTATTTGACTAAGCTTTTGTTGTGTGTTGGAACAAATAAAAGCCATCGGCTCCTCCTTGCAGGCTGAAATGCACCAGGCAAGATCAATAGAGCACAGAAAAGTATTTGAATCCTAAACAAATACTGTTTGATACCCAGGTCTGGGGTTCACCCATTTCTTCTTAGTTTCCTTGACTCTTCTCTTAGTACTCCTCTTTTCTGAGTTTACTTGTCCCTTCTCTTTATTCACCTGTTTAGTATCTCTTCTCTTACCTGTAAATGATCTCTGTTCATGTGTCTCTTTTCTCCGTTATCTGCCTCTTCTGGTAATTTAGCCATATTTTCTCTCATAGGTTAACTAAGAGAAGACCTACTTCAAACTATCTCTCCATGTATCTCCCAAATCTCCTCAGTAAAACAGTAGTTTGACTGTAAGACTAACATTTACAAGCTAATATCATGTGTCGGAGCCCCTGCGTGTTACTTGCTGCCTGAAAGTCAGGTGTGGCAGTGTTTACCGACTGCACGTGACAGAGTGGGTTTTCTAATGGCCAGTTTCTGGGGCCTTTCTAACCCTACATTAGTCGGCTACCTGCCATTTTGCGTGGGTTAACGCAAAGACTCCTAATGCGCAGTTAACCAGTGACGTCTGCCCGTCGGCCAGGGTGGTTTTTAAAACTCCAGTCTGCGTAACAGTGTGTGAAGTCCCGCTGCGGTGTAAGGTGTGTGTCGTCATGTCTGCCGTGTTCCCCGATCCCCAGGGGGGCCTGTCCGCCGCTCCGGCTCGCGCCGTGTCAGCCGTCAAGAACATGAACCTTCCGGAAATCCCCCGAAACATCAACATCGGAGACATAAACATCAAGGTGCCAAACCTCTCCCCGTTCTGAGCTGGTTACGGTGGAGGCTGGTGTCATGGGCGGGGTTTGGGTGAGGGTGTGGCAATGATGTGATGCCCCCTTTTTTCCCCCCCTCAACTTTTTCTGTAGATACCCACTTGGAAAACATTTTAGCCAAAAACATTGACTGGAGATTATTATTATTATATATTTTCTTTTTTTTGTTTTTCATTTGTAGGCTTTCAGACTGCAGCAGCTAGAGGTTTTTTGCCTGTGTCTTACTACATACCGCTAGCCCTGTAAGGGATAATGTTCCAGAGCTAGCACTCCCATGTGGGATATCTGGGGAAATAAAAGAAAAACAGTCTATACCATTTCAAGCTCAGTGGGTTTGATGAAATGCTTCTGAACCTCTGTACGTTCTTTTTCCGTTGGAATCAAAGTGATTGCGGTCTCAGTGTTTTTGATTGATAAGTGTTGTCTTTGTGTGGGTTTGTCCTGTGTGGCGATTCAGGCTCTCTTGAAAGCCCAGGCCCAGTAAGAAGGAACCCTGATGTCAGCCGTTTGCAGCTGGGGGTTGCAAGGAAACGCCTGTGGCAGAGTCTGGGGGCTCTGGGGTGCAGGTTGGTCCAGAAACAGTTTGTTAGCTGGGTGTCTTTACTCTGCCTTCTTTCCTCTCGCCCACCCACCTGTTCTGAGATATGGGGAACATACAATATTAATGATAATTTGTTATTTAGCTGATGCTTTTTATCTAAAGTGACTTACAGTTGATTAGACTAAGCAGGGGACAATCCTCCCTGGAGCAATGCGGGGTTAAGGGCCTTGCTCATGGGCCCAACAGCTGTACGGATCTTACCGATCTACACCAAGGCTTGAACCGCCAATCCTCTGCGTCCCAGTCATGTACCTTAGCCACTAGGCTACAGGCTGCCCTGTCTACTTTGTGTCTGAGAGAGAATGTGTACCCAAGAACAGACATAAAGATAATGGCAGAAAAAAAAGGGGGGGGGGGTGTGGTGTCTGAGAATTTGAAATGACAAAAACAGACAGGCTTGGAAGGAACACCGTGGTCCATAGTGCCGGCTTCCTGCTGGATTGGAGTGTTACAGCGGGCCAGGAAAACATTTAAAACTCTGTGCGTATGGTAGGGGTTTCACCAAAATGACTTTACAGCTCCTCTTCAGACATGTCCGTGAGGGAGAGAGAGGGCAGCGAGTGAGATGGAGGGAGAGGGTTTTTTGGAGACAGGGTAGTCGCTGAGTTTCTTTTAGCTCTGGGCAGGCCTTCTGATTGGTCTATAGCTTCTTGGTGTGGGTCATTATTGGTTAGAAACCGTGCTTCTTGTCTGAAGTTTGTCATATTTGATCTACAGCTGTTGAGTCCTGGAGAAAATATGAAAAAACTATACTGAAAGTCACATAGATGTGAGATGATTTTTTATTTTTTTTTCCTTTCTGAAGTTCAACTTCTAGTTTGGTAAGGGTTGCCTGTGATAGGAAACACCTGCTGTTTGCACTGAAGGGAACCGCTCAGCTTTTGCCCGTGTCTGCACTACTGTACTATTCTGATGTGCGATATTCAGGAGCTTGACTGTAAAGTTGTCACACTTCTTTGTTAAATGATCCCATTGACATAGTTTTTTTTTGTTTTTGTTCCCCACATACAATTCCCATAAATGTTGTTGGGTTTATATGACAAAGTGAATTTCATTCCTTGAACTGTTAAATTTTTTGTTGAAAAATATATTCCGCCTTGTACATTAGCTCTTATATTAAAGACATGTTTAAGTTCTACTGCATGCCGTCCAGAAATGGTTTGCTCATCAATATTTCAGTTGGTTACATGGGTATATATACTGTAACATGGAGAGGTGATTGCCGTGCATCAGTCAGGTATTATTTATTTATTACAAATGTGATTTTTTTTTTTCCTTTGTTGAATAATTCTCTAGAATTCTGAGGAGTGATGCTGTACTGTGTGACACAATGTAAATTCCCGAATCATTAATAAATGAGCAATAGAAAAAACATTTGTGTTGAGAGGG
Organism: Conger conger; assembly: GCF_963514075.1. NCBI lineage: Eukaryota > Metazoa > Chordata > Actinopteri > Anguilliformes > Congridae > Conger > Conger conger. Next base: position 38,346,718 of record NC_083765.1, on the reverse strand, counting down.
GTTTTTGTGAGTGAATTATTGTAATTTTGTTTAAATACAATTTGCTGTCATGATAACAGCATATACAACTTCCTTTGTGAGAAATCAGGAGTTAATCATAATTCGGTCTGCCGTACCCGTCTCCAAAACTCATGGAAAGCAGGTTGGCAAGCTTAAGAGAAGAACCAGTAATTTGCTGCTAAAATGAGGTTGAGGGGGGAGGGGGTAAATGCAGTTACTAAACACCACACAATAACAGAGATGCTATTGTGTGCTGGGCCACATGGCTTTGACTGTTTGGAGTCAGGGCTGAGGGGGTCAGGGGGGGGGGGGTTGAGGTGGAGGCGGACCCTTTTGACGCACGTCAAGCGAACAGGGGGAACAGGAGTATCCGGCAAGGTGTCTTCCCAGCGGTGGCGCAGTCTGAGTCTCCTCTGTGATTGGATAGCAGTCGTCCGCTCCAGAGAGTGCATTCCTTCCGCCCCCCCCCCCCCCCCCACCCCCCCCGTCTGCTCCTGCTCCGGGTAAGTTTGTGAGAATGGAGGGACTTCTCTTTTTCTCTTCTGGTTACCGCTGTGTGTGTGTGTGTGTGTGTGTATGTGTGTGTGTGTGTGTGTGGTTTTAAAAGAAAAATGTAAAAAACATGCGCTGTGCCCCCCCCCCTCGCAGATGTGAGTTGGAGGAAACGGCGTGTGTTTTGCATCAGCTGGGTCGTTTGGGCTGAGCCCGTCGCAGTCGCAGTTCGCGCCCGTAATGCAATCAGTGCTCTGATCACCTGGCACTCCCTCTCTCCTGTCTCCACCGACCCCTTCGGTTACTGCGATCGGAGGCCACACCAGTGCGGGTAGCTACGTCTTTGGAGGAAATCTCTACTTCAAAACTCCCGCTTTGAACCACTCTCCCTGTTTCTTCACAATCCTCCGCGGGCAGCACCCCACGTCTGGCTGGAGACGGAGCGGCTCCTGAGGTCTCCCAAGCCGAAGGGACTCTGGTATGTCTTTTTAAAACCAAACGGCTCGTATGCTTTTGGGCACTTGTGAATAATCCCGGGTCTTAAATTGTGTAAAATGATTTAGACCCCTCTGTTTCACTTCTGGAGAGTGGAGTTGTTGGCTGTTTCAGAGACTCACTGCTTAAGTTTCCTCTGGATCCTCTTCTCCCCTGGCTGTCGTATTTAATAGCCACCCATGAGAGTTGCAAAGTGTGGTTTTGTAATGTAACATACTGTAGATGGATATATAATCGGTTCAAAATGTAGGATACTGCCTTTACAGTAATACTAAATGGGTGAACAGCTACTGTACACAAAAATGAGCAATTTTGATGGTATAATAAAACCAAAGGAACAGCTCAATGCTTTCGCTTCTAAGCAGCAACAGATTTCTTTGAACAGCGTCAAGGTCAGCTTTCCTAATTACAGGCTGGCACGAGAGGTAAAAACTCAGCAGTCATTCTGAAATGGATCACATAAATTATGTAAGAGTTGAATTCAAGGTTCCCGATGGGGGCGGTGGGAATAAATAATATAATACTCCATCCACTGTGATCTCTTTCCTGGAAGTACCGGAAAACTAGCAGCACGAACTTCAAAGCTGCTTTTCTGGGTTTCGCGAATCGCCAACCACTGCAACAGAACAGTGGTAATGATACATGTTTGCAAATACTTACTTGTGCCGTGTAGTTTTCCTGTTTGCCTTTTTCTTTGTAGGCACTTTTGGTTTGAAATTGATCACTCTCCTCTTAAATTTCCCATCCAAAAATCGTTGAGCATTTAAAGTCTACCATGAGGAAAATGTGCAAGGTCCACATTTTAATGCTCTTACTCCACATTCGGTATGCAGTATGCAGGTTCCCACTCAAAACAAACAAAACACAAACAAGACATGAATTTTAAGAATTTGAATTGGGGGGGACATGATTAGTTCTAAGGTATTTCCCGTTTGTAGGCTTTTCTCTTGCAACTAAACTCTTTGCTTAATGTGACAAATGAAATGCCTGTTAAGATTTTGTTAATAGTTTTCTTACTTCATAGGCCCTCACTTTGAGCTTATTTATATGAGGCAGTCATGTAGCATAGCCTAGGTAAGTACATGCTTACCCTGCTGGTATTTCAAGCTGGTCATAGCTGGATTTTACACCAGGGTACTTCAGACTTCAGACTGGGTCATGTGCTGGAACTTCATTCCTACATCTAATCTCAGCCTGGTTGGGGCTGGCAGTGAACATCATGTATATTTTAAAAACATGTTGATTAAGCTTGGGCAAAAAGTTTCTATTTTGTCAATGGTCAGCATGATTTCCATGATTTCAGTCATGAGGATAAGGGAAGAAGTGCTATTTTTAGATGGCCAAGCGCTGACGGTGTGAGCCGCCCTATTGTGTTTCTTATTTGTATTTGATTTTTATAATTACTTTGCTTGCATTTAATTTTGTTGTATACAGATTCTAAATATACTGTGCCATACTACATTTGATAGGATGTGGGCCATGTTGTTAACCTGCTGATGCTGTCATTACCTCCGACTCATCTGTCAGGCGAAATTAATAAATGCATTCATAAATTCATGAAACTGAATATTAATGGTGGCATGAATATTACTTTTTATACAATTTGAGGATATATAATCTATGTAAAATCCAAACCTCACCTTTAAATCCGTTTTTTCTAAACCAGTACGTTGCTGTACATTATTTCACTTGTGCCACAGTTCTTGTTGCACATCACCTGATTTTAGTGTCTGCCCATACTCCCAAACTGTCTAAGTTTTCCTGCAGTAAAATAAAGAGGAAGTTTATTTTAAGCACATACGTATAGACATACTGCAATTAGAGACGCACTGACACGATGTTGCCTGATCACAAGAACTGACTAATAGTTTCTCTGCACCAAGATGCCATTGTCTAGCCATCAATACAGCAGTGTGGTAATGCATCTTTAAGGGCAAGCCCCATTGCTAGAAAGGTGGTATGTATAAAATAAAGAATAACTTTATCTTCATTCTTTTCCTTAAGAATAACATAACATTTTAGCCAGTTAAGTGTTCATTTGAATACAAGCGAAATGTCCTCCAGAAATAGCCTTTCCTGGTCGATCACACTAGCCTATTCCATTCAAGTCAAGTGATTGTTCATTTAAAGTGCATTTCACTGAGGCCTCTACACACTGAACATCCATCCATCCATTATCTTAACCTGCTTATCCTGAACAGGGTCGCAGGGGGGCTGGAGCCTATCCCAGCATACATTGGGCGAAAGGCAGGAATACACCCTGGACAGGTCGCCAGTCCATCACAGGGCACACACACCATTCACTCACACACTCATACCTACGGGCAATTTAGACTCTCCAATCAGCCTAACCTGCATACTTTGGACTGTGGGAGGAAACCAGCGTACCCGGAGGAAACCCGCGCAAACACAGGGAGAACAAGCAAACTCCACACAGAGAGGCCCCGGCCGACGGGGATTCGAACCCAGGACCTCCTTGCTGTGAGGCGGCAGTGCTACCCACTGCACCATCCGTGCCGCCCACACTGAACATTTAAAAACAAAATAAAAAATATTAAATAAACAGATAATATACAAAAATTGGGCAAGAACATAGCAACAGTCATGAAACAATGCCACAAAAAGCCCCAGAAATGGTCATGGTGGGTCATAGAGTGGGAAGTTATTCAGAGAACTCACATGTGTGATTGATGTGGGAAGAGCATTCCAAAGGTAGGGAGTACCAGCAGGGTTTTTTAATGATATCTATAATGTGATGTCTTGTGAGTGCCGGGTGTGTGCTGGTATGTATGATGTAATGAGAGATAGGATGGTGCCAATCCATGCAATGCTTTATATGTTAAAATATGTATTTTGGAATCCACTCGAGCTTGTACTGGCAGCCAGTCAAGTGAATACAGAATGGGAGTGGGATGCTCATATATTCTAAGTTTTTGTAAGGATTCTGGCTGCAGTGTTCTGAACAAGTTGAACACTTGGCTGTATTTGGTAGACCGGTGCAAAGGACATTGCAGTAAGCTAATCTGGAAATCATACATGTATCGATTTTACCATATCAGCCATTGTTAAGATTTTTTGGATTTTAGCAATGTTGCAAAGGTGAAAAAAAAAAGAAGGAAATTCACAGACAGCCATGTTTTAATTTCAGCCTGGCAGGTTTCTAGGTTTAGACGTTTGAAGGAGTAAGGGTTCACTGGAATATGCAGCCGAGTATCATCAGCATAAAGATGACATTTGATGCTGTACTTCCAGATAACATCCCCAAGTGGTGCTGAATGATGCATTGTGAGAAGGAGGACATTCTTGTGTGACGTAAAACAACAGTATCAAATTAAATGGTTGTGAGAAATGCTGTTTTTGCAGCTGAGAGAATGTGTTTGCTATTGTCCCAAACAAGATGATGAACTTCCAGTCTGTGTGAGGAATGCACTTCTTGCAACACACTTTGATGAGCCATTAACATATCATGGCATTGTAGTGTGTAAGTTACGGTAATACAAATACTGAAGGGCTGGATCCTCCTAAAACCACTACCAACCACTACCATCAGTACAACTATCAATACCGAGTGCAATATATATATTTTTAATAAAACATGTTTTATTAAGGCGGCACACATGGTGCAGTGGGTAGCACTGCCGCCTCAAAGCATGGAGGTCCTGGGTTCGAATCCCTGTCGGCCGGGGCCTCCATGTGCGGAGTTTGCATGTTCTCCCCGTGTTTGCATGGGTTTCCTCCGGGTACTCCGGTTTCCTCCCACAGTCCAAAGACATGCAGGTTAGGCTGATTGGAGAGTCTAAATTGCCCATAGGTATGAGTGTGTGAGTGCATGGTGTGTGTGCCTTGCCATGGACTGGCGACCTGTCCAGGGTGTATTCCAGCCTTTCGCCCAATGTAGGCTGGGATAGGCTCCAGCCCCCCTGCAACCCTGTTCGGGATAAGCGGGTTAGGATAATGAATGAATGAATGTTTTATCAACATTGGTAATTACAGGTAGTGTAAAAAATGGGAACACCCTTCTAGAGTCACTCAATAGGGTGTTGATGACACGTGTGGCTGGTATAGTCTGTGTGCACCATGGCACGATGTCCATCAGCATCTGCAGGACGAGTTCTGCAGGAAGAAGAGGACCCATTCATATGAGAGTGTCTCAAATCCTGTTCAGTGGATGGAGGTTGAAAAAGCTGTCTTGGGCTTCATTGCAGAATAGCTCGTAAAAAACCAACTTTTGTTTGGAGCCATAGAAGGTTGTCTCGGTCTGTCCAGGTGAATATGCTCAAACTGTCACCCCTATTTCATACTCACTGAGGTGCTACTGTGTGCTAGGTCTAATTACAGTAAAAATTACAGTCAGGTCAGAGTGGTTATACATGGCCCCGGTGCATCCAAGGGTATTATCTTTGTGTTGCCATTTCTGTTCACCACCTGCAGTACACTTCTATTTCAGTCAATGCATGGTTGGATTAAAAAACACATTTTAGCCCACAAAATAATAGTAATAATGAGTTAATACCTATTGATGTTCATATATGGCACCATCACATCAACCGCAACGTTTTGGCCCCCTCATTTGTTCAATGTGATACTACTCCATGAAAGAATAATCAATAAGCTTTTGAACGAGGAGTTAAACATTAGTCATGTTGGAACAAAGTAATGGTATTGCATTAAGATATCAGGTACAGTAGTGTTTTTTTGTTTTTTTTTACCTCCATGTGTTTTAATACACACATTAAAGCTCACTCAAACAGAAAGCCCACCTTCTTCAGATCAGCACACTTATTTGGGGCCTGACAACAAAATCGCGATTTACCCTCATTTCTCTGAATTGGCAAACAGCTGGGGGTTGTAAAACTGCTGCGAACATGGAGAAATGTGACCCAAATGACATCCGCTTTGTAGGTCCAGGACAGATCATGGACCAGGTGTGAGCTCATAAGAACAGAATTCCTTCCTAAAGGAACCCCTCTGAGAACCCACACACTGCCTTAGCTCCTTCCATCATGTTTATGTGTTGACTGTGACAGCCCTGTATATTCATTTGGAGTAAACAAGCATTTTCGCCTGCAAGAGGTTCCTCATTGTGATTAGACTGTTGGAGTTGTTTGACAGCTTAGTTCTGCTAGTGTAATCAAGTACTTTACAAGCAAGCAATTGTATAACTCTCTGCCACTTTGTAACTTACTAATTTATTGGAACCTGTTTTCCTCTGACATGCACGTATGCTTTAGGCTAATCCCATTATGGCAGGAATATCAAGTAACACCTATAAACCCATGAGTGCATGGCAGCAGTCCGCAAACTCTTTGCTGTCACCCCCACTTCCTGAAAAACCAGTCCTTTTGAAATCTATCCGGGAAGTGGCCTATAGTTTGACAAATACTGTACACGTCCAACAGGTTTGAGAACCCCCATCATATGCTTAGAATATACTGTGTTACAATACCCAGATTTGCATTACAATTATTCATAGCATTTTTAGTTCTCAAAGTAGTACCACTACAAAAAAAAAAAGCTTTTTTGCTATGCTAACAATATCCTGGGCCTATGGAATATCCAGGTTCCATAAAGTTAGCAGGAGTTAGCCGGATACTGCCCAAATCAGTGCATATTTGTCACACTGAATGGTATCTGATTTTCAGACAAAATGTAATTTAATAACCTTAACTGGCTGCACCATCTTTAGCAGCAATAATTGCGACCAACCAACTGTAACCCTCACTATAATTTGATAGTCTTTTGCATTACTGTGGAGGAGCTTGAGCCCACTCTTCTTTGATAGCTGTTCCAGGTTTTACTTTGTGCTTTTATCTGTCTAACTCAGTAATCCTGCTTTGTGGAACAGGGCCCTGGACTTACTTGTGTTACCGCGAATGTGTTTTGTTTGTTTAACTTCTCTTGTGGATTAACCATACAGGACACATCAACCCATCAGCAGTGGCATGAGTCAGCAGAACAAAGGTTTTAGCAGCTAAAAAAATAATTTTTAATAAACTGAATTGTTATGTTGCTCTCTCCACACAGGTTTCCCCAGAAGGGACAGCTGTACACCTCTCTCCCCTGTCCAGAGTTTGCAGTGTTAATATATCAGCTGTTAACGCAGGAGAGAGCTGGGTTAACTCAGGGTGCGAATAAAGACGGCCGGTTGGACAGTCCTGCTCTGCGCTGTGGTGGGATATGGGAAAAGGATTCTACATCAGCAGATCTGCAGGTCGGGTGGCCTTCCTGCTCGGAGCAGTGGCCGTCCTGACAATTATCGCCCTCTCCATCGTCTACTCTCAGGAGAAGTCCAAAAATGCAGCGGCCAATGGCGGTGAAGGAGCGGGTGTTACATCTCCACCTCCCACCTCCACCCCAACCTTGATGCCCTCGAATGACCCCTGGGACCAGTACAGGCTCCCGGACACACTGAGGCCTGAGTACTACAACGTGACCCTGTGGCCCAGGCTGAGCATGGACCAGAACGGCATGTTCATCTTCACCGGGAGCTCCAGCGTGGTCTTCACCTGCGTGAAGGAGACGGACCTGATCCTCATCCACTCCAACAAGCTCAACCTCACCACCTTCGACCGTCACATGGCCAGGTTGACCGCTGTTGGCCCTGCCGCCGTGCCGACCGTGGAGACCACCTGGCTCCAGACGGAGACGCAGTACCTGGTGGTGCAGCTCAGTGGCATGCTGACTGTGGGACAGGCCTACCAGCTGGACACCGAGTTTCAGGGGGAGCTGGCCGATGACCTCGGAGGCTTCTACAGGAGCGAGTATGTCGAGGATGGAGTTGAGAAGTAAGTTGGGGAGACTACTTAGTAGTAGAGAATCCGTATGGTGACTGATTCTCAACCTGTACTCGACCCCCCCAATGCGATCATGGTTCATTCTCCACCCGAATTTCTGGACTTTGCATCTGTTCTGCGTTAATGTTTAATTTTTTAACCTTTACACATTGAATTTTTTGCAGAGTGGTAGCCACGACTCAGATGCAGGCCACGGATGCCAGGAAGGCCTTCCCTTGCTTTGATGAGCCAGCGATGAAAGCAGTCTTCAACATCACACTGATCCACGAGCCTGGGACCGTGGCTCTGTCTAACAGCATGGATGCAGGTTTGAGCACAGATCCTCCTACAGTATCTATCCCTCATTCATAGTGATGGCCTGTCTAATAGCATGAAGAAAAGTTTCAGCACAGCACTTATCTCTCACAGATATGTTACTCATGCATGCAGCAATGCCTTGACAAAAAGCATTGAAAAGGGTTCACACTGCCCGTATTCAGTGAGCAGGAACATTCTCACATTGTATCCAAGCCAGTACAGCAGACCCTGTGCGTAGAAGAAGTCATTTCTTACTCAGACACCACCAATTTCTCTAGACTTACCAACAGAAAACAATCTAAGGTAGAGCTTAGTGCATCTTTGAAGTTTCTTTATAACCAGCTATTATGCCCAATTATTATTTTCAACTCTTATCTTGTGGAATGACCAATCATATTCTGAGGCCTTCTCTGACCCATCTCTGCAATGCCCTCCAATAGTTTGAGACGCAAGAGCATGTTACCCATAGTACAAGTCATGCAGGTTCAGGCAGAGCAGAGTTATCATCTGGGGAAAAATATCCCTGCCATAAACCTAAAACACATATACTTCCTTTTAGTTAAAGCCAAGCTACTGTCGCCATAAAACTTACACTTTCACTTGGCTGTGGCCAAACATTCAAGTTAGATCAGCCATCTAACTTGAAACACGTAAAATAATAACCCATTCTGGGATTGTTGCCAAAATAAACTTGTTTCAGTCATACGAAATGAATGAACACATAAAATAAATTAATATGTGTATTTTGATAGCTCTGTCTTAATATTTGTCATTAAAAATGCTAATATGCATTTCCTCACAGTCTCCGCTTTCCTCTCTTTTAGAGACCGTTAACACCACCATTGAAGGAACCAAAGTCACTGTGACTACATTTGAGCCCACAAAGAGGATGTCAACCTATGTCCTGGCCTTTATTGTCTGTGATTTTGCCCATGTCACTGCCCCAGAGGACAGTGGTAATGTTTTGGTAATCCTGCTATCCTACAGTAACTGTGGTTTCCTTAAGTGATGGCTATTGGTCTCTTCCAATAGAGCATCAAACAATGTCATATTCATTGTCATATACAGTGCTGTGAAAAGCATTTTCCTGTTTGCCTCAAATATTGCATATTTGTCACACTGAATGGTATCTGATTTTCAGACAAAATTTAATTTTATAACCTTAACTGGCTGCACGATCTTTAGCAGCATTAATTGTGACCAACCAACTGTAACCCTCACTATAATTTGATAGTCTTTTGCATTACTGTGGAGGAGCTTGAGCCCACTCTTCGTTTTACTATTTTCCTTATTATGGTGTCATGAGCATTGAACTTAGCTAAGGCTAGTCAGGCCTGCAGATATTTGGATGCTCTTCTGGGATCTGCTGTTACTTCCTGAATGAGTTGTTGCAGTGCCCTAGGTGAAATTCCACTCCTGGGATGATTCACCACCGTTCCACATGTTCTTGATTTGGCGATAATGTTTTTCACTGTGGTTTGGCCGAGTCCCAGGGCTTTAGGAATGGCTTCAGAGTTGCCTTTTCAAAGTCTTTACTTGGACCCAATAGAGATGCAGTGGCAGGCCCTGAAACGAGCAGTTCATGCTTGAAAACCTACACATTTGTCTGAATGAAAGACAAATAATTTATTTAAAAACTGTGTTTTTTGTTTACTCAGGTTCCCTTTGTCTAATACTACATTTATTCTAATGATCAGAAAACATTCAGCGTGCCAAACATGGAATAATAGAGGGAAATAGTAGGTTAACGTTTTCACGGCACTGTAAGTGCTACACCATCATACAGTATGTGGGCATCCTGTTTGAAGTACTATTTTAAGAAAGTGTCAAAACTCTTTTTCATAACTTGTGGTTAAGACCCAAAATTGCTGAGTGGGGAATGGAGAGATAAGCTGCGGTCAGTAAAGTGTGGTCTAATCACTGAGGGGTCAAGGTAGTGATTACGTGTGCACTTAGGGTGCAATTATATACAGTATAGTTTATTTTATTTTATTTTTTTGCAGATTCGAATCTGGGCTCGGAGAAAGGCCATTGAGCAAGGGCAAGGAGATTATGCGCTTGAAGTGACAGGACGAATCCTCAAGTTTTATGAAAGCTACTTTAATATCTCCTACCCCCTGTCTAAATCAGGTGAGACAGATGCACTGCAATGATAATGATGATGATGATGATGATGCTTATGATTACGATGATGGTGATGTTTATTCTTGTTGTTCTTCTTCTTTATCTGTGTTTAGTTGATGTCCTTATTTGGGAAATTTGATTATATGAGTCCAACTGTATTCTGAAATCTGGAAAAGTTAGACGCAATCAACATTTCTTCTTTGACTTAAAGATGAGTTAGTTTGTTTTTCTTCACAAAAATGATCTGGCCATTTGCTATGGGTGATTGCTGAACTCACCCACTGTGTATATGAAGAAAAAAGTTATGGGTGAATTTTGGGAAGTTTGTTTACTTCCTTGTCATGCTTCATTATGACAAGAATAAAAAACACCATTACCCTTGGTTACACAATAGCAAACACATTTCTGATGTGGGCTGTCCGAGAACAATTTGTTTTTGTATGTTTTGTATTCATGTTATGTGTATATATATTACATGAGTTGGCTACCCATATACAGTAGTTAATTGAATGCTATCTTTGTCCTCTAACAAGCACAGAATGAAAATATGATTTATTTCCACAAGCTCAAACATAAGCACTGAGCAAAGAGAAGAACATCTCGTTCAGATGAACAGACACTGAGAATAGAATTACTTGTCATCATCACATGCTCATTACCACAACCAGAGTCTTGTGTTGACTCATCCATGACAAAAGCAACTTGACTTATTTATCAACTAATATCAAGTAATGATTTTTATTTGTATACATTATAATAATACATGTGAATTTACTAGTTACAAAAAGGCAATGATTCCTTCTTTATAGTGAATGGGAAATTGACATGGTAGGGTACACTGGTCAGCATATTGGTTACTGCAACTTTTGCTTCCTCCTGCCTCTCCATTTCCAAAATAAAGTCTATGGTTGGCACATATTCCATTTCCATTCCAGATCAGATCGCTCTACCTGACTTCAATGCTGGGGCTATGGAGAACTGGGGGCTTGTCACCTACAGAGAGACAGCTCTGCTCTATGACCGTGAAATTTCCTCCAATGGGAACAAGGAGAGAGTTCTGACCGTCATTTCTCACGAGCTGGCTCACATGGTACGTGATGACCAATGATAACAATGGATAGCCTTTATATAGTGCTTTTACTCCCTTCTGAAAAAAAGCTGGTAGCTGGTTGACCAGTTCAGACCAGCTTATGACCAGCTCAACCTGGTATAGCTGGATTTTGCAGCAGGGGTATAGTCTTTACAGAGAAACTATCACCAATGTGTAGCACCCATCTTGGTGATGCACGGCAGCCATTTTATGCCAGATTTCTTATTAGCTGAGGTGGAGAGGGAGGACATTTTTGAACCAATTAAAGTTTGAGATTAATATTTGGCCGTATTGACAGAGCCGGGCAGGCCATTTGGCCAGGGGGCCCATCATGGTATCTTCAATGACCAGAGGCGTCAGGATTTAAGGAGGATTATCCTCAGTCTTATCCAAAAGACAGATGATGAGTATGTTAATGGCTACCTTTGCATTCTGTCATGCAACAATATAACATGTCCTTCTCAGTGGTTCGGGAACCTGGTTACTCTGAGGTGGTGGAATGACCTGTGGTTGAACGAGGGCTTTGCCTCGTATGTGGAATACTTGGGCGCCAACCATGCTGAGCCCACCTGGAACATTGTAAGTACTAAATCACCCGTCACAAAATGGCCTCTATTTTCTTTGCACTATTCTTCCCTGTCCAGTGACACACCCAGCCCTGCCCCAGCCACTCCACAGCACTCTGCTCCACATAATTCTGCTTCACGTTGTCCCACTGTACCTTGCCCCACCCCATCCTTCCCGCCCTGCCTTGCTAAACCCCACCCCGTCCAATAGCATGATGTCCCTCCACAGAAAGACACAATCGTCCTCAACGATGTCCACAGGGTGTTTTCAGTCGACGCCCTGGCGTCCTCACACCCACTGTCCTCTAGAGAGGATGAGATCAACATGCCAAAGGACATCACCCAGTTGTTTGACACCATCTCCTACAGCAAGGTAATGTCTGAACGCATCCACTCAAGATACCCATCTACACAAATCTGCACCCACAGTATAAACTGTTATGAATTTGAAATAAGTGTACTAAATGCATTATGGGAGTTATTTTTTAAGAAGAGTTTCTGTTTTTTTGTTTCCGTCTGTAGGGGGCTTCAGTGCTGAGGATGCTGGCTGAGTTCCTGTCAGAGCCCGTCTTCATTAAAGGACTCAGCGTGAGTCTCAACTGGATGAAAATCGAATTATTAATCCGCTATTTAAATGAATCAGAAAATTAATAAGAATAAGAAATCCCTGTTTGGAGTGTTGTAGGAAATACCTACAGCCGTCAACATTTTGATAAGTTTGCTGCACTTTACTGTATGTCTGTGTTGATAAAATAGAAGTCTCTCTTTGCAGACCTACTTGAACCAGTTTGCATACAGTAACACTGTATATACAGATCTCTGGGATCACCTTCAACAGGTAAGCATTAATACATCCCTTATGTGTACTCAGCATTTAATAATATAACCATCTTTATTGTGATCTTTGTGCTGTCTAGCAGCAATGTAGTGTAGTGTAGTGGTTAGAGATGACCATGGAATGATTGTTGGTCCCAGAGAGGGTGGTTTGAGTATCTCAGATCTCCTGGGATTTCCATGCAGAACAGTCTCTAGAGTTTGCAGAGAATGGTGCAAAAAAAAAAAAATCCAGTGAGCAGCAGTTCTACACGGAAAAGCACCTTGTTAATTAGAGGTCAGAGGTGAAAGGGCCAGACTGGTCAAAGCTGACAAGAAGGTGACATTAACGCAAATAACCACACATAACCACACAGATGCTCTTCTGCAAACAATTGTGTGCAGAAGAGCATCTATGAACACACAACGTGTCAAACTTCTTAAGTGGATAGGCTACAGCAGCAGAAGACCAATAAGTAAAAAAAAAAAGTAATAAATACTTATTAAAGTGCTCACTGAGTGTAAGTAATAATAAGGACATGGCAAACATGAGATATAGAACATCAGCTTTAGTCAAAAACAACATCCACATTTTCGCATTGCTACAAGTAAGCTGTATAAATAAATCCACAAACCGTAAAATGTGGCTGTAAATCTCAATGTTGTTTTCAGGCAGTGGACAGCACTCCCAGCCTGTCTCTCCCACACAGAGTGAACGACATCATGAATCGCTGGATCCTCCAGATGGGCTTCCCCGTCGTCACCATCGACACTCGCACAGGGGAGCTCTCCCAGAAGCACTTCCTCCTCGACCCGGATTCCGTAGTTGAAAAACCATCTGAATTCAAGTATGCTCTCATTCAAGAGGAATTGGGTTGACATGGACAGATGCTTAACCCTGGCTGACCTCTGACAGTTATAATGATGTATTGTTTGAAATCCTGTGTATGTACTGTGCATCTGTTTGCAAAGCTGTCAAGTCCATCCAGGGCAGCTTACACAGCTTTCACTTTACACTTTGCCCATTCGTTGTTATCCATTGTTTGTCTGATATTATCCTATTTACATGTGAATATTTCATTAATAATAACATAGTGTAATGGCAGTGTTTTTAGACAAAATTATGGTCCTGTGCATTATTCAGCAGTGTGCTGGTCAAAGAATTGGTATTGGAAACAATTTCCTAATTTGACCTCACTCTGGCCACAGCTATGAATGGTATGTCCCCATCACCTGGAAAAAGGCAGGTGTGGAACAGGATCCTTTTTGGCTGCTGCAGAAAACAGGTATAACATTCAGGTAACTAACTTACTAACTCACTCACTAAATCGTTAATTCACTAACTCACCAAATCACTCACTCTCAAATTTACTTACTCACAATCAAAATAAAGGCAGAGAGTGAGAGATGAGTCTTTTATTTGGGTTTTTGGGGTTGACCGTTTTCCCTTTCTATCAGTTATAATCCCAGGGTGCTTTACCTGCATTATCTCTTTATAAAGCTGAATATTTTTTACTGGGTCATGTTCTAATACCTGTGTATTAATTATATATGTTCTCTCTGTTTTATTATAGTATTAAGTGAATATCTCATTTTATTCCCTTGTGTGTTGGATGAGAGGAAACCCAGTCTGCTTTGCATTAGTGTCACTGTAAACTTTTTCCAGTGCTTATAGTTCTCTTTATGTTCTCATAATGACTCTATGAGCTGCTTTTGACAAAATGAATAATCATAACATTAATGTAAAAGTTCATTTCCATCTGGGATCTTATCCCAAAAACCTCTGGATGCAAGCCTACTGCCACCATTGACATCCTGTTGCAGACGTGGTCACATTCTCACATGGTTTTTTTATGCAATCGTACAGATACCCACAGTCCTCTGACAGCGACTGGGAATGAGTGGGTTCTAGCAAACGTGAACATGACTGGGTACTACAGAGTGAACTATGATAGCGACAACTGGGAACACCTTCTAAACCAGCTGAACTCTGACCACCAGGTAAACACCTCCTGCTTCCCTGTTGATGTGGACTCCTTAAAGGGGAACAAAGCAACATGTTTAAAACATGCTATTCATCTGTAACTAGAATCCATCTCCTGTACTTCTAAAAATGTAAGCCTCCTCTGACTAGATCGGAGAACCCAAGATAAAATTTGTACTCTCAAGAACCTATTCTGAGCTAAATTGAACAAAAGTGCATTTTTATCAGTTACTGACAATTTTTTACAGTTTCTGCCTGTCACCAGGGCAGTTATACCGGATCTCATTGTTGAAGTGTCATACTGTACATCATAGTCAAAAATGTGTGTTTCAGATGCTGGATATGCCAAGAAAGATATATAAACAACCGCAGCTGAGCAAAATTTAATTTTTTAAGCTTATAGCAAAAGGTCACAATCAGTCAAATAAAATACAAACCTGCTGCTGATTGAATGGCAACCTCACAAACTGTCAGACATTGTGACCATCCAGAACTACAGTTTTAAATCCCTGATCTACACTAACTGGGAAATCAGTGTTGGAATGCATAGGTTGCTCTTACAGTGGCTTCAGAAAGCATTCTGATTATTTTTGTTGGTTATTTACACTCAATAACCCATAATAACAAAGCAAAAAAATGTTTTTTTAAATTTCTGCAAATTCATTACAAATAACAAACTGAAAAAGAGCAGCAAGTACAGCTCTACAAGCTTTGCACGTCTGGATTTGGGCAGGTTATCCCATTTTCAGGTCTCTCCACAGATGTTCTATGGGGTTTAAGTGTGGGCTTTGGCTGGGCCACTCAAGGCCCAAAGCCACTCCAGCCTTGTCTTGGCTGTATGCTTCACAGTAGGGACTCTATTAGCCAGCTGATGAGCAGTGCCTGGTGTTCACCAGACATTGTGCTTGGAGTTCTTCCCAAAGAGTTCTATTTTTGCCTCACCAGACCCTTTAAATGCCTTTTGACAAAATCCAAGCA
The DNA here is from genome assembly GCF_963514075.1 of Conger conger. NCBI lineage: Eukaryota > Metazoa > Chordata > Actinopteri > Anguilliformes > Congridae > Conger > Conger conger. The sequence goes on along the minus strand of NC_083765.1, from coordinate 38,331,085 downwards.
GGCTCTTATATGCCTTTTAATCAAGAGGGCTTTCATCTACCCACTCGACCATATTGGCCTGATTGATGGAGTGCTGCTGAGATGGTCGCCCTTCCGGCAGATTCTCCCATCTCTGCAGAGCAGATTTCCAAAGCTCTGTTGGGCCCTTGGTCAGCTCCCTGACTAAGACCCTTCTTGCCACTGTGCTCCTGGGAACACACAAAGCTTTAAAAAATATTTTATACCCTTACCCAGATCTATGCCTCACTACTATTTTATCGTGGCGGTCTACAGAGAGTTTCTTGGACTTTATGGCTTGGTTTCTCTCCTGACATGCAGTGTGAATCGTAGGACATTACATACACAGCTGTGTGCCTCATTTAATTGTCCAATCAATTAAATGAGAGATTTCAGTTTTTGATTTGGAATGAATTTGCAAAAGTTTCGAGAAACATTTTCGCTTGGTCATGATAGGTTTTTGAGTGTAGATTGTTGGGCAAAAATTGAAATATTATCCATTTAAAATTAAGTCTATAACACAATAAAGTGTGCAAAAAGTGAAGGGGTTTGAATACTTTCTGAAGCCACTATACAGTGCATCCAGAAAGTATTCACAGCGCTTCACTTTTTCAACATTTTGTTATGTTACAGCCTTATTCCAAAATGGAATAAATTCATTTTTGTCCTCAAAATTCTACACACAACACCCCATAATGACAACATGAAAGAAGTCTTTTTGAAATTTTTGCAAATTTATTAAAAATAAAAAACTAAGAAATCACATGTATATAAGTATTCACAGCCTTTGCTCAATACTTTTTTGATGCACCTTTGGCAGCAATTGCAGCCTCAAGTCTTTTTGAATATGATGCCACAAGCTTGGCACACCTGTCTTTGGGCAGTTTCGCCCATTCCTCTTTGCAGCACCTCTCAAGCTCCATCAGGTTGGATGGGGAGCGTTGGTGCACAGCCATTTTCAGATCTCTCCAGAGATGTTCAATCGGATTCAAGTCTGGGCTCTGGCTGGGCCACTCAAGGACATTCACAGAGTTGTCCTGAAGCCACTCCTTTGATATCTTGGCTGTGTGCTTAGGGTCGTTATCCTGCTGAAAGATTAACCGTCGCCCCAGTCTGAGGTCAAGAGCACTCTGGAGCAGGTTTTCATCCAGGATGTCTCTGTACATTGCTGCATTCATCTTTGCCTCAATCCTGACTAGTCTCCCAGTTCCTGCTGCTGAAAAACATCCCCACAGCATGATGCTGCCACCACCATGCTTCACTGTAGGGATGGTATTGGCCAGGTGATGAGCGGTGCCTGGTTTCCTCCAAAAATGACCCTGGCATTCACGCCAAAGAGTTCAATCTTTGTCTCATCAGACCAGAGAATTTTGTTTCTCATGGTCTGAGAGTCCTTCAGGTGCCTTTTGGCAAACTCCAGGCGGGCTGCCATGTGCCTTTTACTAAGGAGTGGCTTCCGTCTGGCCACTCTACCATACAAACCTGATTGGTGGATTGCTGCAGAGATGGTTGTCCTTCTGGAAGGTTCTCCTCTCTCCACAGAGGAACGCTGGAGCTCTGACAGAGTGACCATAGGGTTCTTGGTCACCTCCCTGACTAAGGCCCTTCTCCCTGACTAAGGCGGCTCTAGGAAGAGTCCTGGTGGTTCCGAACTTCTTCCATTTATGGATGATGGAGGCCACTGTGCTCATTCAAAGCAGCAGAAATTTTTCTGTACCCTTCCCCAGATGTGTGCCTCAAGACAATCCCGTCTCGGAGGTCTACAGACAATTCCTTTTGACTTCAGGCTTGGTTTGTGCTCCGACATGCACTGTCAACTGTGGGACCTTATATAGACAGGTGTGTGCCTTTCCAAATCATGTCCAATTAACTGAATTTACCACAGGTGGACTCCAATTAAGCTGCAGAAACATCTCAAGGTTGATCAATGGAAACAGGATGCTTAGCTCAATTTTGAGCTTCATAGCAAAGGCTGTGAATACTTATATACATGTGATTTCTTATTTTTTCATTTTTAATAAATTTGCAAAAATTTCAAAAAGACTTATTTCATGTTGTCATTATGGGGTGTTGTGTGTAGAATTTTGAGGAAAAAAATGAATTTATTCAATTTTGGAATAAGACTGTAACATAACAAAATGTGGGAAAAGTGAAGCGCTGTGAATACTTTCAGGATGCACTGTTTGTGCCATGACATTTTAAAGGCCCTCACACGCACACACACATTTTATGTGTTTTTGACATTTTATATATCATCCTGGAGCTTTTGATTTGTGTTTAATACCGATACAAGTGAAAAGATTGCAATGTTAACACAGAGAGCTGATCACAGGAGGCTGAGGGGTTAGGCACAACAACAAAAAAACCTCACTGCTCTTTGCAAATATTTTTAGATACTAAAACCAGAAAGGGAACGCTAATGCGTGCGGGCATTTAAACAGTGCATAAAAAGGTGTGCAGCAGCATCATTTCTGATCTAAACAGATTTGACCCAGCTCCACGTCACTTTCTCCCTTATTTCCTTACAGTCAATTCCAGTCATCAACCGAGCCCAGATTGTGGACGACGCTTTTAATCTCGCTAGGTAAAGCCGTACAAAAAGCGTGCAAAAAGCCACTGTTCCGCTCAAATGCATTTAGATTGCGGTACAGTACTGATGTTTGCTTCTCTGGTCTTTCTCAAAGGGCAAAAATTATAAACATCACTTTGGCTCTGAGAACAACCGTGTACCTCTCTCAAGAAAGAGAGTTCATGCCATGGGAGTCAGCCATCGATAACTTGAACTATTTCTTCCTCATGTTCGACCGCAGTGAGGTCTACGGCCCCATGCAGGTCAGCTGATATTAAATTATGCTTTGAATTACAGTCATGAGGTTACTATATTTCAAGAGTTGTGTTGTGAGAAGTTTTGAGTCCATTGTGTGGAAGGATACTTTTGGTAGGGGAATTGATTCTGCTTGTGGCCAGCAGTGAGAGTGGGAGTAAGTGACTGGCGGTAGCACTCCTGTAGTACTGTGTGGCTTCTTTTATATTTTGTATTTAACAAGGCCCACTGTAGGTACAAAATTAATCCTGAATTATAACTATATATATATTGTACACTTAAAATGTGTTTTCTTTTTGTCTTCCAGACCTACTTCAAGAAGCTTGTCATACCTCTCTTGTCATATTTCCAGAAGATGACTTTGAATTGGACTAAAGTACCCTCTAACCATAATGACCAGTAAGGAAATCTAGAGGGATCTGTAATTTTATTAGGCAAATACCGTACTGTGTGCATATATATATGTGTGTGTCTGTGCGCGCATGAGTGTGCGTGCATGTGTGCGTGTTACATTTATACTGTATGTGTTATTGATATTTCATGTATTTTACAAAATATAAGAATAAAAGATTATGCTGAGTGTTGATCACTCTGTCAATATCAACCAACCATTTTTCTTTCTTTGCTGCTCTGCACTGTTGTCTTTTGCCATTGTAAATGTATACCTGTCTCCTTCCACTTCAGGTACAACCAGATCAATGCCATTTGGCTGGCCTGTAAAACTGGGGTAGAGAGCTGCCAGGCCCTCACCAAAGGCTGGTTCAAACAGTGGATGCAGGACCCAGCCAATAACCCGTGAGTTTAAAACAGAACTAATCTCACCTGCTTGCAGACCTGAAATAATAATAACAACAACAACAACAACAATAACACTAATAATAATAATAATAATAATAATAATAGCAGGAACAACAACAACAACAATAATAATAATAATAATAATAATAATTATTATTATTATAATAGTAATAATAATATCAACGATAATAATACAGTAGAACCTCAGAGATCATAAACAAAACATTAGAAAGGAAACTGGAATTTTTGAAATAGTAATAAATACATGGAGGGAATAACCCCGTACATCCTATGACACGGGCCCCCTTGCGCTCTGCAGGATACATCCCAACCTGAGGACAACGGTGTACTGCAGCGCCATCGCAGCAGGGGGCGCTGAAGAGTGGGAATTTGGCTGGGAGATGTTCAAGAACGCCTCCATTGCCTCGGAGGCAGATAAGCTACGCTACGCCCTGGCCTGCACCAAGCAGCCCTGGCTGCTGAACAGGTGAGCTCTACCCACCGCACAAGGGGAGTGGAAAGTTCCAAAACCATTGCCAAAGCAATCGCCAAACGCGTCACCTGGTGTGTGCATCAACCAACACGTATCGTGCGCTGCATGATAGCAATTCTGGGAAAACTACAATGCAGAATTGCAATCGTGTGCTGTCTGACGTCTGCCCTGAATCAGCTGTCATGTTATACGTTGCGTGATTGTAATTCCCAGCAAACTCTTGGGATGTCGCAATGTCTGACGTCAGAAGACACAGAAGACGAACTGTCATCCAGTGGATCAAATTGCTTGCAAGGAGTCATATGTTCAGTGATTAACAAGGCAATAGTTTTGCCATTGTCCACCTCCCATACCTCTGCTGTCCCAGGTACAGCAAGGATTCACCTTCACATAGCAGCCAGTATGAAGGAATTGCAGAAATACGTATCTTTTAGTTGACCAGGATTCCACAGGTTACCCTCCTGGACTGGTTCCTATCAGAGACCTTCCCGGGGCCACAGGTTACCCTGCTGGACTGGTTCTTATCAGAGGCCTTCCCGGGCTCACAGGTTACCCTGCTGGACTGGTTTCTTGTCTTGAGGGGCTTGTTAATTCCAAACTGGTGGAGGAGATTGCAAAATGTATTAAAAAAGGAATGAAACCCCTGTCTACTCTCTGAGAAAATATTTGTGAATGACACCATGAGCACTAACCTATTTTCATTGATATTTGTGAGAATGTTTTTATACTGATATTTTTTTCTGAATATTTCTGCTCCTGCGTCTACCATGTCAAAGTGAAAGAAATCAAATGTCACCACACTTATAGAACTACTACAGACCTACTAATTCATTATATTTTCTTTTTCTTTTCTTTTCTTTTTTGTGGTGGTTTTACCAAGGTATTTGGACTACACATTGGATCCAACTAAAATTCGCAAGCAGGACGCCACCTCCACCATCGTGTACATTGCCAGGAATGTGGTGGGACAGACTCTGGCCTGGAACTTTCTCAGAGAGAGATGGGAGTACATTTTCACACAGTGAGTTGCCCCCCCTTGGATGAACTGTCTGTTCCATTGGACAAAAGTAATCCAGAACTTGTGCATACAAAATGAAATATACATGCTATAAGGATTTTTTTTAGAAGATGCATAATCTAGTGCATGCTATTTTGTAGTATCTTCTACATTTATTTGCCATAAATACCAAAAAAGAAGGATCACAGCAGGAATTCACCAACGCTCTCAATCAGAAAGAATATTCAATAAATGCATCTGGAATTTTTATAGACACTGAATAATAAAAACTTGATTAGAGGCTCGGAAACCCACTTTTGCAACCACATTGTTTTAAGATGTGCAGTGCAGTCTGTATGTATTTGGCCAGTTGGTACAATTTCTGTTCTTTTGGCTCTGTAGTCCAGCACGTTGGATTTGAAAGGAAACAATAAATGTGAGGTCAAAGAACAGACTGTCCTGTTTAGAGGGTTTTTACATCCATATTTGGTGATGCATGTAGGAATCACATCCCTTTTCATACATAGGGCCCCCCATTTTAGGAGACAAATAGTAATTGGATAGTTGGCTTTTCAGCTGTCCAAATATATACGGACCACTCTGTCCATTCAAGATGTAATGACAAAATGTAAAATATTTTGCAACATAAAAACAAAAAAAAAAGTCTAATAAGTTAATGATTCCATTTCAGTTTAGGATAGAGAAACCTCTTTCCTTCCATAAGCTTTCCTAATGTCTGTTTTATTTATTATAGAGGTATAGCCACCAAAAAAAATTCATTGATACCTTCAATGTTTGCTGTAATTACATTAAACTGCATTCTTCAAAAACTGCAGTACATAGTGAGGAAACTTCTGCTTTTAGAGCTTTGCAATGCAGTAAGCAGGCTTGCATGTGTTTGATTCCCACAGAATGACTAAGATTTTCTGTCAGCATAATTTGGAAAACGCAAGCACAATTTCCTTCCCAAATGTGTTTCCAGTTAGTCTCCAAGCAATACTAATCCACAGCATGTTTCCAGCACTTTTCTTCTATGTTTCAACAGGATATTGTTGTAAATATTTACCTTTATTAAACATATCTGTATTATTCACTTGGAGAGCCACAGGCAAAATATCTAGACATTTTAATACTTGTTTTATGAACAGAAGCATTACATTGTAAGATACAGCTGAGTGATTAATAGATTAACTAGTGTTCCAAGAAGTATTGTGAAGGCCAGAGTTGGGAGGCCTTGCCTGGGAAGCTTTAACTTTTAGCCAAGTTTTTGAAGGCAATGACACGTTGAATTTAAGAGTGTATCATGTTCTCTCTCTTGCACCCTATACACAAACATATAGGGTGAACATACAGTATCATATTCCCATGGGTGCAACATGCAGTCAGCTTCTTGAGTCATTAGAAGTGATGCTTCTTTCTTTCATTTTCTGTGGTATCAATACATTAATTTCTAATGTTTCTTGTTACTTGTTTTTGAACTATTTCCCTTCTCTTAGATTTAGCACCGGTTCCTTTGGATTTGCAAATCTTATTAGTGGAGTGACCAGGAGATTTTCAAGCAAATTTGAGCTCCAGCAGGTAAGCATGGCAACATAAGCATTTGCAGTCCAAAAAGGTATAATTCACATATGAATTTCTACAAAAATAGCTTAAGTAACATTTATTTTGAGGTAAGTGTGCTATTGGACCTCAGTGCTATCTGACTATTGATTAGGTTTACTGCTCTGTCTGTTTGATTGATGCTGGATTGCGAAATATGTCAGAATAATTGTATCTTGTGAAACGTATAGTGGACTCGAGAATTACTGGCACTGTAAAAAAAACAAAAACAATATACAGTGCTGTGAAAATGGTGCCTCCTTCCTGATTTCCTCTATTATTGAATATTTCTGGGGATGCTTTACTTGCCTCTTGACCTGGACAACTTGTTATCATAGAAGGAACCTCCACTCTGTGCCAGGAAATTCTCAAGGAGAATGTCTGGTCCTCTGTCGGTGAGCTGAAGCTGAAGCATAATTTGTGAGGTGGTGGCCCAGCCTGGTCCTGCTCTGAGCCACGGGAGGCTCCCATGGGCTTCTCTTAATCACACCTGATGGGTTTCAGGTTGAAAGACTGGTTTGGTTACAATTATTGTGGCTAAAGGTGGTGCAGCCAGTTTAAGGGGGCAATTACTTTTTTCTCGGGTGATATGGATGTTTTATAACTTTTTTCATTAAATCAATAAAATGATATCTTCAGATTCTCCTTTCCTCCGTCTAATATTACATATTACATTTTATTTGAAGATCGGAAACCAATCAGTGTGACAAATATACAATAATAGAGGAAATCAGGTTGAGGGCAAATACTTTTTCACAGCACAGTATATACCCTGTATATACTGTAGTGTAGTGGTTAAGGTACCTGACTGGGACCCGCAAGGTTGGTGGTTCGATCCCCGGTGTAGCCGCGATAAGATCCGTTGGGCCCTTGAGCAAGGCCCTTAACCCTGCATTGCTCCAGGGGAGGATTGTCTCCTGCTTAGTCATTACCATGTTACATTATTATTACATCACTGGCATTTGGCAGACACTCTTATCCAGAGCGACTTACAGTTGATGTACGTCGCTCTGGATAAGAGTGTCTGCCAAATGCCAATGATGTAATAATAATGTAACATGGTAATGACACCAAAGTTACCACTTCCACTTCATAGCAACCTATTCATTTTATTTCACAGCTTCAACAGTTCATGAAGGACAATGAGAATGTCGGGTTTGGATCAGGTGGACTTGCACTGGAGCAGGCCATCGCAAGTACCACAGTCAACTTAAAATGGCTGGCAGAGTATAAGGAGCCTGTGCTGGACTGGTTCATCAGCCAAACAAAATGAAGAGCCTTTGGAAACTCAGGAAACCAAAGTATCGTTATGCTGGCGCAGATGCTAACAGTGGTGAGATGTACCTGGATTTATTTTCACATGAGTTATATACTATGCACTGAAGGATCGGCAGGCCAGTTAGCCCAGCATTACAATAATATGCAGAACCAATCGAACCAAAGTCCCAAAGCTTTGTAGTGAGCATTTTTTATTTCATGTCTTTTGTGGTCAATGGAAAGCTTTCTATTCATGTTCATACATACTTAACCGTATAAACCCTTCATAAGCATATGAGTTATTAATCATGTCGTAAGTGACATTACCATACACATACCACATGATGGATATTGACCAAACACTTATTTAATCAACTGCAGTACATCGACTGTATAGGAATGCTCTTTTAGCTCTTACAATTGCATTATGAACTGCTTATGAAGGAGGCCAATTCAGGCTGAGATGTTGAGACTGTTGCATATGCTTGTGTAGACATCAATCAGTTTTTATACTCATGTATTACATTTTTTCCTGTTTTTCTTAAAAACTTTAAAATTGATAAGAAGCAATAATGATAAAAGTAGATATTTTCTCTGTACTGAGCAATGTTAATATTTGTAAATATGAGCTCTAAATTGTTGATCTGTTTTTTTAAAGACACTGGAGTTTATTTTCATATGTTGATAGTGAAAATAAATATGCTTGTCAAAATATGAAATTCTGATTGTAATGAATCCTTTTCACACACGTCCTAAACCAATATAATCACAGGTTAGTGTCAACGCAGAACATTAGAATGTTTTCTCGGAGATAAAGACAGCCAAAATGCAGGGGGCAAAATTCAGAGGTTACAACGACAATGACTCAGATTATATCAATTATACATGCGCATTCCTGTACATTATTCATTAGCAGTCCTGTCCACTATACATTAGCATTCCTAGACATTGTACATTAGCATAGGTGGAGAAGGAGGGAATTATGCAGTCAGTTAAATGGGGGAATAATCAGCTGGGATTTTGGGATTTGGGATCATTAATTAACAACATTGTCAGGACCTTAGTTTCATTAGAAAGATGGCATCTCCGACCACACACATTCCGGTACTGTACTGTACACATTACTTCAGATGGAAGACCACCCAGGTACTGACCAAACCCATGCCTACTTACAAAACATACAAAACCATACAAAACCAAGCCATGGGACGACATTGGCTCAGGTGGTAAGAGCAGTCATCTGGTAATCGGAGGGTTGCCGGTTTGATCCCGGCCTGGGTGTGTCGAAGTGTCCCTGAGCAAGACACCTAACCCCCAAATGCTCCTGATGAGCTGGTTGGTACCTTGCATGGCAGCCAATCGCCGTTGGTGTGTGAATGTTTGTTTGTATGAATAGGTGAATGAGAAGCATCAATTGTACAGTGCTATATAAATGGCAATCATATGCTTACATATAAAACTAATAAAGCCATGCATGCCTACGTACAAAACAATCCCTATTTACAAAACTTACAGAACCATGCTGTATAGTGGCATGGTAGCGGGCAATAACATCTAAATTGACAAACTATGGAGGGCTGAGATTATGAACATGTATATCAAAAATATCAGTTTCAGTAGGTGATCGGTTTCATTGTCAATGTTATATTTAGAGTATATAAATTTCTTATGTATTATTTCCCCCAATTATTCATAAAAATGAGGGCTCACATATCAATGTACTTAAACTATGTATTTGCGTTTAGAATTCTTTTGAAGATCCAAAAGCAATGATGCCAGTGGGCAACGTAACAATGAAGAGGAGTGACTTAGTGAAATACATCACTTATCTTATCCCCTGGGTTTTTATGACCTTTGCAGATAGGAGTGAACAAGGTCCGTCTGTCCCCACGTTCAGTTATTAACAGCAGGGGTGGAGACTGCACCACAGAATTAATAAAAAGCCCCCAAGTGCAATGTATCTCCCTTCTTTTGGTTCAGTTCTCACTTCAACATGGCTAAAGGCTTCTACATCAGTAAGACCCTGGGGGTGGTGGCTTTGATTCTGGGAGTGGGGGCCATAGCTGCCCTCATTGCCCTGTCAGTGGTCTACACCCAAGAAAAATCAAAAAATGAGGTAAAGCCCACTGATGGTGTAGTGACGACCGCCACTGCTGCCACCACTGTTACTACCACTGCTCCTACTACTACTCCTACTACTGCTCCTACTACTGCTCCTACCAATGTTCCTACTACTGGTCTCACCCTGACCACCCTGACTCCAGCACCCTCAAATGACCCCTGGGACCAGTACAGGCTCCCGGACACACTGAGGCCTGAGTACTACAACGTGACCCTGTGGCCCAGGCTGAGCGTGGACCAGAACGGCATGTTCATCTTCACCGGGAGCTCCAGCGTGGTCTTCACCTGCGTGAAGGAGACGGACCTGATCCTCATCCACTCCAACAAGCTCAACCTCACCACCTTCGACATGGCCAGGTTGACCGCTGTTGGCCCTGCCGCCGTGCCGACCGTGGAGACCACCTGGCTCCAGACGGAGACGCAGTACCTGGTGGTGCAGCTCAGTGGCATGCTGACTGTGGGACAGGCCTACCAGCTGGACACCGAGTTTCAGGGGGAGCTGGCCGATGACCTCGGAGGCTTCTACAGGAGCGAGTATGTCGAGGATGGAGTCAAAAAGTAAGGAATTATTTCTATAGGAAGCTATTTGTAATGTATAATCAGATTGTGTATGCAATACAGACCTGGGTGAAATCATGCAGACAGTATCAGAAGTACTCCTTGAGTATCATGAAATATCCTGAAGATGCCTGAGAAAGAATGTTACCTTACAGAAACATATTAAATTATAAGAGTCGAAAATTTGTTTTTATTCATATCACAATTAAATTATTTAAAATATTAATTTATCTTAAAGTGTGTTTCCACTCACCCAGAGTACTACAGTATCCACCTGTGATTCAGTGATTCAGTGATTCATGTAGTTTCACTGAGATGAGATTACTCGAGCCCATACATGGCATTAATCGACGACAAAAAGTCATGGCAGTGGGTTCTGACGGTACAATTAATCATCCGTTTTGTGGTGGGTTTTACGGACAGACAGATCTGTGGAAGTGTAGTGTATGCCCTACTCCACACTAGATTCACAAAAGCAGTGAAAATACGAGCTTTGTAATGCCGTTTCCATTCTAGTTCTGTGATCCATTCCCAAACTCTGTGAATTAGCTGTCTCGCTAACTGCCTAAACACTAGCCAGGGACTCCAACATGAACTTTTTGGTTGCGTTTGAACCACCCCGTTCTTTGACTACGTCTTTTTGTAGTGTTCTAGTAAGAAAATGTTCGCAGAACAGGTGATTTATGAAATGTTGACTTTAGTGTGCTGCACAACACTGTTTATTTATTTTGTGTTTTTGAAGTTTATTATATATTATATATTTATTATATATTTATAGTCAACTATATTATGAGCAAGCAACTTATTTGGCTATGGAACTAACTGGCTATATAACTAAGATATGACAGTGTACCACAAACGATGCGACTGCAAATAACAGTTTGAGACAAATAAAGGTTTAGACAAATAAAGGTTGAGCTAAGCAATAGTATGGTATACAGAGTTTTAGTGATAGCTAGTCTGGAGTGCAATTTGGGCAGCAACACACAAGCAATCATAATAAGGCCCCACGCCATTGCCTGTGGCAATTACAACCATTTTTCCACCAATGAGCTTGAATTATTGTAGAGCTGTTCAATTAAGAACTAAACACAGGCAGAGAGTGAATCAAAATGTCATTGAGCCTTTTTCAATGATAGGAAGGGATTTCTTGTGACAATGTTTTAACACAAAAACCTATTGTCCCTTTAAGAAGTGTAAATTATTAAACTCACCAATTTCACCTACTGTACAGCTTTTAGTAGTAGAGAATCCGTATGGTGACTGATTCTCAACCTGTACTCGACCCCCCCAATGCGATCATGGTTCATTCTCCACCCAAATTTCTGGACTTTGCATCTGTTCTGCGTTAATGTTTAATTTTTTAACCTTTACACATTGAATTTTTTGCAGAGTGGTAGCCACGACTCAGATGCAGGCCACGGATGCCAGGAAGGCCTTCCCTTGCTTTGATGAGCCGGCGATGAAAGCAGTCTTCTACATCACACTGATCCACGAGCCTGGGACCGTGGCTCTGTCTAACGGCATGGATAAGGGTTCGAGCGGCTCAATAATCCATTGAAGAATGTATTAAATGGAAAAACATTTCTAATTGTTTAAGTTTTGATCCCCTCACTGCCTTCTATCCTCTCTTGTAGAGATGGTGAACACCACCATAGATGGCATTGCAGTGATTAGGACCACATTTGAGCCAACACCGAGAATGTCCACCTACCTTCTGGCTTTCATTGTGTCAGACTTCACATTTATAGAGTCTATGGAGAAAGACGTTTTGGTAATTGTTTTTTTAAATATTTTGTTATAAGTTAAGTTTTCCTTATCTTGATGTACAAAGACCTGTAAACATTTTATAACTACATTCTATGCCAGGCCTAAGTGTGTGGTGACCAGGTACAGCCTAGAGGGAAGTTCAGTTCAGAGTCCAGAATCCAGTATGGAGAATACAATGTGCAAGACTGGGAATTGTTATGTGCTGTTTCTTTTTCTTTCTTTTTCTTTGTTCGTTTGTTCGTTGTTTTTTATCAAACTGAGTACATTTGACAGCTGGCTGTGGTGCAAAGTCTGCGTGGGCTTTCTTTGCATTCTGCATGATGAACAGCAGCACGTCTTGCACGTGTCATGGGAATAGGTCTGCTGTGGGTGAAATGAATCTTCCTCCTGGCTCATTGAGGTGAAACCACACTTCTGCTGTGGCAATGCATTCACTTCCAATCACTCTCTCTTCATGCAAACATTCGGCATTTGTGCAGCTGTACAATAGTAATGGCCGCAGGTCATATTTCTCTCCTTTTTTCAATCTTTCTGACCATTTACAGGCATAATCACGGTCTGGTTGTCAGATCAGAGGTCAGTTGCTTATTGCTTTTGCATAAAGTGCTGTCAATAAGTGAATGAGGATTCAACATGGTGGTTTAAAGTAATTTTATATATTGTATCCTTTTTTTCTTTTGCAGATTCGAGTATGGGCTCGCAGAAAGGCCATCGAGGAAGGCCAGGGAGAATATGCCCTTAATGTGACAGGGCCAATCCTAAAGTTTTTTGAAAGCTACTACAATGCCACTTACCCCCTCACTAAATCAGGTAATACAGAGATAGACAAGGTAGTAGCCTCAGCTGTCATATTTTAGCCTTTATATTTTAAATAAATCCACACCCTTTCAAGCAGGCTGCATCTGAAGTGCATTCGCTCCTGTGATGGCCTGAAACCATGAGCATTATGCTCCCAACAGAACACACAATATTAGCAGGGAGCTAGCACCAATTGGAGGAGATGTTTACATGTATCTCTCACTGCTAACAGCTAGTTACCCATTGGCATTTTGCTAATAAGCCAATAAGACATAGCCCAGGCTCAAAACAACGATATACAGGCAGTAAGGCCCAGCCCATGTTGGTAGTGACATTGTATAAAGACTTGCCCACTTTTTTGTATTCTTTTTATCTGTATCCTCTTAACCAGGTCTGTGTCACTTTTTAAAAATAACTTTTGCACTGTTACATAAGTCAATCTGGATGAACACTATTGGAATATTAAGAAAATGCAAAAATTAAACTTACATTTAAATCTTGTTTCTTCCAGATCAGATTGCCCTGCCAGACTTCAATGCCGGGGCCATGGAGAACTGGGGTCTTATTACATACCGAGAGACAGCTCTGCTCTACGATGCAACAAGGTCCTCCAACGGAGACAAAGAGACCATTGCCACCATCATTTCTCATGAACTGGCTCATATGGTACGCAAGGCTGACTTTCAGATTCAAAACATTCATTGCCAGGGAATGCTACCAGTCAATTTGTCTTCATTTTTTGCGGCTTCAAACAAGAAACATGTTCCAAGACAGGTTGGGGTACCCTTTCAATTGAGTCAATTCAAATGAATTACAATGAATTTAATGAATTGAAAAATTGCCATATTTTTCTATGGAGATTTTTGAATGTCATTTCATTTCTTGAACTCACTGAATTGAATTGGAATAATATACTGTATACATATACTGTGCAGATACACTTACCTAGCACTTTATTAGTATTACTTTACTGCTGCTCACTTCATTGTACGTCGCTCTGGATAAGAGCATCCGCTAAATGCTTTGTAATATAATGTAATGTAATGGATGTTTTTTGTTTCTCTCGCCAATTTGAGTAAACACTGTTGTGAGACTGTTTGCATGAAAATCCCAGCAGATCAGCAGTTGCAAAAATACTCAAACCAGCCCATCTGGCACCAACAATCATGCCAAGGTCAAAATAATAAAGTACTCAGTGAGTGTATATACATGATACGCAATATGCAATTGAAGGCATGACGGGGTTTTATGAGACCATAAACGTGTATACTACCATAAGGTATGCTAAAAAGTGACTTGAGTGGTGTAAACCCAAGAATGTGTTTTGCTATTGAGACCCGGGCCTTTTGATTTGTCAAGGCTATTTGGTGATTTACAGCTTATTGTAGCTTTACCCACTGTGGGGATTCATGTAGCCTTCAACTTCCTGTCCCTACTCTAGCCCTGGCCTACTTACATGCTGCTTGCTTTCATCTTCACAGTGGTTCGGAAATCTTGTGACGACGAAGTGGTGGAATGACCTGTGGTTGAACGAAGGATTCGCCACCTACGTCTCATACCTGGGGGCAAACGACGCTGAGCCAGAATGGGGCGTGGTAAGCTTTGTCTTATTTGTTTTGTCTAATTCTATCCAACTCATGCCTGCCACTCCCCAAAGCTCTTTTCTGTAATGGCTAATTTACACCTTTAAGGCCATAGAAATGTGTTCTAAAACCGCCACATTTATTTGAAATCCATGCAGTGGACAGCACTGATGTGATGTTGCTTCTCCTTCACAGAAAGACCTGATGGTTCTGTATGACGTCCACAGTGTGTTTGCAGTCGATGCCCTAGCCTCTTCTCACCCTCTCTCCTTCAGAGAGGAGGAGATCAATAAGCCAGCGCAGATCAACGAGCTATTTGATGGCATTACCTACAGCAAGGTAAAGTGGAACAACCAAACATCTTCTCCCATAAGATAAAGTCCACATTTACATACTGTACACATCACCTATGGCAAAAGTACACAGCCGCATACGTACATCACCTACGGCCATGTACAGTGCTTTTAGTTTGTATTTGCTGTATTTGCACAAATCAAGGTTCAGTGAGGTGAGTTATATGAGAAAGCAAATAAAAACTCATCTAACAGGATGTGCTGACTCTTGGTTAAAGTACTACCGTGATTACTTTTAAGTCGCTAATTGAGTTAAAACCCCTGAATTTTAAGGCCTACTGACTGCTGAAGGGGAACTATAAACACCTGCTTATGGTACAGTTCACTACAATCTTGACAACTCCTAATGTAAAGTAACATATCTGAACATCACCTAAAGCAAGGCAGAGTACCTGTCTGAATACTTCAGTGCACAGTTTCATTGAGTGTTTCTTGTAGTGGACAGACACTGTTAATATCTTCATAGTGTGCACTAGCCACTTGCAATAAAATGTGGGTTTGGTGGATATGTTGACGGAACTATATCATTTATCAATGAACATTTTCAAATGATACCAGCAAAACGTTAATCACAACATAGAACTAGAATGTAGAAAGTAGTATGCTGATGATGTTTTTGGTCCACAGGGGGCGTCGGTGCTGAGGATGCTCTCTAACTTCCTGTCAGAGGCAGTGTTCGTCAAAGGACTCCAAGTGAGTCGAGACGCAATTTGGGCGTGCTATAACAATCATGAAAAACAGTCGAATTCAGAGAACATTTGAGCTCCACCACCACAACAACAAGGCTGTAAAGTTAGAATTAAGCTACAAGATCAATTCTACACCAATTCTGTGATGTGTTTTCCACATAGGAAGTTGATAATGCATTAATGAACTTACTATGGCAAAATGTTCAGTAAAAACAATTCTGTACTCTTGAGTATGTTTAACAACCATTAAAGGGAATGTCATCCCTATTGAACCCACACAAGCTCTGTTTACAGTTGATGTAGTGCTTTAACCCAAGCTTGACACAGTATTGATGCATCATAATATGCCTAAATGGAATTTACCTCGATGAGCTGAATAACCTATTCTAGTTATTGAACATTATTTTGGTCCTAATGATTCTAAATGGCATTACACTAGCCACTAATTCTGTACCAAGAATGTACCCTTTTTTAGTTGTAATTCAGGACTTTGCTTATATCTTCACTGAAATATAAAATCTCTCCCTGCAGACCTACCTGAACCAGTTTGCGTTCAATAACACCGTATACACAGACCTCTGGAATCACCTTCAACAAGTAAGTTCAACTGGTTGCAAGCAAACATAGAACATACTTTAGCTGTGTTACATTAGCATTGTAGACAGTGTGATGCATACTGTAGGGTAGCAGGTCAACCCTTGTAAGAGCCCCAATGAAGCTCAGTGTTCATGGCACTTTCTGTGCTGTGATTCCTTCTCTATTGGCAATTGAGCCAACCAAGAGGAACAGAAGGCAAGGTTTGCACTTACATAGGTTCCAACACATGTGACAGGCTCAGTAAAGTATAGAAAAGCATTTGGAATCCAAAACAATCTCTTCAAGTTGCACCTCTCCCTACCTTCCTGTAAACCTTAAATGTTGTCTTTACCTGTGTTATCTACTTGTGTATTAGAATGATACCTTTGCTAGTTCTGTTTGATAAGCAGGTTATTCATACATTTGCGAGTTGCGGTATAAAAAAATTCAATAAAAAAAACTGATGATCAAATAGGCTCTAGGCCTTATCTTTGTTGTACAGGTAGCAGTTGAAATTGTACTTCCCTCTAGGGTTTTTCAGCATGCTTATCCCTGGTGATGGGTATGCACTTTGCACATTGGTGTACGTTGCTCTGGATAAGAGTGTCTGCCAAATGCCATCAATGTAATGTAATGTAAAATTACATATTTGACCCAGGTCTGTCTTTGACCGTTTTCAGGCAGTGGACAGCACTCCCAGCCTGTCTCTCCCGCACAGCGTGAACGACATAATGAACCGCTGGATCCTCCAGATGGGCTTCCCTGTTGTCACCATCGACACTCGCACAGGGGAGCTCTCCCAGAAGCACTTCCTCCTCGACCCGGAGTCCGTAGTTGATAGGCCGTCAGAATTCAAGTAAGTCCCGAATTGGCCAATCTGAACAGGGTGGGCAGGGACAGCTGATTATACAGTGCAGTATAGGCATTGTGGCATGTAGTGAGAGAAGTTAAGCAGTGGGACTTGCAGCACAGGGGCAGCATGATGGTGCTGTGAATAGCATAGTTACCACACAGCAAGAAGGACCCAGATTCCAATCCGGGGCCTTTCTGTGTGGCATTTGCATGTTCTCCCTGTGTTTCTGAGAAGAGTATAATAACAATTCTCATTGCTGCTGGATCTGTTGTGCTCCCCTCTGAGGGGTTTCGCTGCTGCCCTCCCTGCCTTATCCATGCATGCTTGTGTTGATGGACTGGTGGACTTCCTTGACAGAGTCATATCACAAGATTGCTAATAAGGGCAGCCTGTCGCCTATCCTGTAGCCTAGTGGTTAAGGTACATGACTGGGACCCGAAAGGTTGGTGGATCAAGATCATGATAAGATCTGCACAGCTGTTGGGCCATTGAGCAAGGTCATTACCCCCATATTGCTGCTGATTGAGTGGTTCCACTGTGCAATTAATGTGCACCTCAGCCATTCATATTAACGTTACTCAGCATCCCGCACCTGTCCCTACTTATGCACACCACGAGCTGTCAAAGGGGAAGTTGTGTTTATTTAAGTATTGGAATCATTTCATATGATTTCCTAATTTCACCTCTCTGTGCCCTCAGCTATGAGTGGTACGTTCCCGTAACCTGGACCATGATGGGTATTCCACAGGAATCATTCTGGCTACTGCAGAAAACAGGTACTGCTTGGGTTCCGGTCATTCATGACTCATTTGACTCATAGCTGTCATCCTTTGTCCTTTGTCAAAATTGTGGAACCTGTTTTTGGTGGAATTTTTTTTAATTTGAAAGTGTAAGACTTTGGTTGATTCCATTGAATAAACCGCACTACTTTGGTTGGAAAATAAAGCTTATGTCAGTAACTGTATTATTATTTAGTTTACTTCACTTTTTGTGTATATTTATCAAGGGTGCTAATAATTCTGGAGCCCACTGTATGTTTTGGTATGTTGCACTATATTTTTATTTGCCTCTTGCGAAAGGGTGTTAGAAGTGGGACTTCCCATGAAAAGAGGCCATATATTGTATTCAGTTGAGAGTTTCAATTACTTTTTTTTAACTGAAAGCAGGAATGTTCTGATACTACCCACTACATGAGA
This sequence comes from Conger conger, assembly GCF_963514075.1. NCBI lineage: Eukaryota > Metazoa > Chordata > Actinopteri > Anguilliformes > Congridae > Conger > Conger conger. The sequence goes on along the minus strand of NC_083765.1, from coordinate 38,312,623 downwards.
TTTGTGTTATAGTCTTTTGGAAATGCAGTTCCTTACATATGCATCATCTTACCTAGCTTTCATGTCTAGAAATGCCATACTTGAAAATAAAATTGTATCCCTGTACATTGTTCTCTTCTTTAAATGCACAGCAATCCACGGACCATTGAAAATCACTGGGCCAGGGTGGGTACTGGCCAATATCAATGTCACTGGCTACTACAGAGTGAACTATGACATCAGCAATTGGGAACGCCTCCTCGCGCAACTCAGCTCAGACCACCAAGTAAAAACCTTCAGCAATCATGGAGCATTGTAACGGCTTTCTGGCATTCAAACATCACATATTCACTTGGACAAAACATCTTGCCTAAAACAATAAATGAAACTCTACTTCTAATTATTTTAATTGCCAGCTCCATATCAGTAGAAAGAAATGTAGCAGTGAATTTCTGGACATAGACATATCTGTACAGGATTTATGTTGGTTTCTCTCTGATTTCTCTGTAGATGGTTCCTGTCATCAACAGAGCCCAGATTATTGATGATGCTTTTAACCTTGCTAGGTGAGGCCTTTGCACACAAACAGCCATTGCTGTCAGTTTCTCTTCCAAATGCTCCAATCCATAAAGCACAAGATATAAAACACAATTTTATCTCTTTAAAGGGCAGAAATGGTAGCCACAACTTTGGCTCTGAGAACAACCAAGTATCTCTCCCAAGAAAGAGATTTCATGCCATGGGAGTCAGCCATCGGCAACCTAGACTACTTCTTTCTCATGTTCGACCGCAGTGAGGTCTACGGCCCCATGCAGGTGGGTTGAATCAGTTGAATCAGCATCAGATTTTTAGTGTTATGTGATAACAGTAATTTACCATTAGTATAATTTAACTAAATTAGTATAGTATTGATTTAACAAAAATGACTCTCGAGTGGCTTATAGTTTACTAAATAGTTCTAATAACATTTTGGGATGTTTGATTTGTGCACTTTTCATTTATTGTTTTCAAACAATCTTGAAAGTTGTCATGTTTTACAGTATAAGATTTCAGTATAAAAAAAATATCATAAATAACAATAACAATATCAATAATAATAATAATAATAATAATAATAATAATAATAATAATAATAATACTAAATGTAACAAAAAATGTGTACTTATATTTTGGTTGTTCTGTAGACTTACCTCAAGAACCAAGTCAGAGATCTCTTCATGTATTACAAGAATATTACTTCAGACTGGACTGAACTACCCACTGGACACACTGAACAGTAAGACAACAATGTTTTTGTAAGCCCATGGTGGAAATCAAAGAGACCCTATGTAGGATTTTAAAATGAATGATAAATATACACCATCTACCACCATCATCATCTAGGCCTGGGATCAGCAACTGCTCATCTTCCACCTTCCCTCTACCTGGGAGTTAGGTGGGAAGACGGTCTGACCAATCAGTAACACTAATTTCCTGGGAGAAAAGAAAACCAGGGCTCAATTTGGATTCCAGGGCCAGAGTTGATGATCCATGATCTAAGCTGTTTACCTCATCTGCTTCTTCCACTGTATTTTGTCTCATTTTGCTGTTAATTACTACCAGAACTTGAAACCACAAATTCTCCTCTTGCCTTCAGGTATAACCAGGTGAATGCTATCTGGTTGGCCTGCAGCACAGGAGTGGAGGGTTGCCAGGAACTGACCGTAAATTGGTATCGTCAATGGATGAATAACCCAGCCAATAACCTGTGAGTTTAGCACTTAGTGACTAAGCCTCCACTGACGCAAATCTGAATGAATAACACTGCAGGCCTACCACATGTACAACTTTGGATGGCTACACATCATTTGCGTTTATACTTGCCTTTGATGTACAGATATGCCGCTGAGGCTGATGGTGGTTTTCAAAGAAAATAGGTTGATAAGCCAAGTATTTCCAAATAAATGGAAAATGTCAGCCATTGCAGAGATGGCTTCATTTTCGGCTATCAATCTTGTTAGACCTGTCTGTCAAAACTGGCTCAACTATGTAATAGTTTTGGATTCAAATGCTTTTCTACACTTTACTGAGCGTGCCAGTTGTATTGGATCTTATGCAATTAAAAAAACCCACCTTCTGGCCCTCTCCATCAGCTGCACCAGGTACAATCAATCAAATGTATTTGAATCCAAAACAATTACGTATTTGACCCAGGTCTGCTGTCTGTTTCTGCTGTAGCATATGAAAGGGGTTATTTTATCACCAACTGTCAATATCTACTGTTTTGGGTGGGTTTTGGGAAATGCTTATGGCTTGAAAAGAAGTCATATGACTCCCAGGGGAGGGAACAGTTTGCCCTGTGACTCCTTGCTTGACTCTCTCCAGGATTGCACCCAACCTGAGGACGACGGTGTACTGCAGCGCCATCGCAGCAGGGGGCGCTGAAGAGTGGGACTTTGGCTGGGAGATGTTTATGAGCGCCACCATCGCCACCGAGGCGGATAAGCTGCTGTCGGCCCTGGCCTGCACCAGGGAGCCCTGGCTGCTGAAGAGGTGAGCTCGGCCTGGCTCTGTGGCACCGTGCAGTAAATGTAGTGCCTTTATCCAAAGTGCTGTGCTTCTCATTCACCCATTCATACACACCCACACATTTGGGGGTTAGGTGTCTTGCTCAGGGACACACCCAGGGCGAGATCGAACCGGCTACCCTCCGACTGCCAGACAACTGCTCGTACCGCCTGAGCTAATGTCATCCCACTAAAATTTTAACTCTCCTGCACCTCCCAAAATGACATTACATTACATGTTATTTAGCTGACGTTTTTATCCAAAGTGACTTACAGTTAACAATGTGAGCAGATTGATGCTGTCTGGGGAGCGGACATGCTGTCATGGAGCAGATTAGCATTACGTTTATGTGGTATATTAGAACCTATGAAGAAGAAGAATATAGAAGATATTTATGCTTTATTGAATCACGTGGGGTAATTTGTCCTCTGCAATTGGCCCATCGTAATTATTTAGGAGCAGTGGGCACCCATGTGGGGTTAAGGGCCTTGCTCAAGGGCCCAACAGCTGTACAGATCTTATCGTGGCTACACCGGGGCTACCAGCCTTCCGGGTCCCAGTCATGTACCTTAGCTGCTAGGCTACAGGCTGCCCCAACTCTCAAAAACCCTCTTCGTTGAGGTTGAAGTCACCCAGGAGGATCAGGGGAGTGCCATTGACTGGTAAGGAGCTAAGGAGGATGTCCATCTCATCCAAGAAGCTCCCCAGAGGGCAATAAACAACAATAATAAAGAGTTTGCATGGGAAAGTAACTGAAACCGCATGAAATTCAAAAAAGGAGAAGGATGAGAAGAAGACACTAGATCTCCATGAGGATGAGATTAGGAGACCTGTGCCACCTCCTCTGCCAGAGGTTCTGGGTGTGTGGGAAAAAGAGAAGGCAGAAGAAAGGGCAGCCGGGGTGGTTGTGTTCTCTGGTGAGAGCCACGTTTCAGTTAAGGCAAGAAAGTCAAGGCTGAGGTGGGAGGCAATAGGCTGATATGAAGTCTGCTTTCTGGACCGCGGACTGGCAGTTCCAGAGGCCACCAGCCACACAGAGATCAACACCAGTGGATCTGGGAGGGAAGATGAGGTTTGAGATATTCTGGCCATGTTGGCGGGAAGCAAACCTCCTACCTGACTGGGACCTGGGGAGAAGAGAGAGGACAGGAAACACATGGAGAGGGAACAAGGGTGGACAGGAGGAATCCTATGCAGTGAAGTGAGGGCAGGCAGCAAAAACAAAAACACTCTCAGACAGCCTCGATGGACACCCTAGGTCTAATTCCTATTAGAAATGCTTTAAATGTTGAAAACATTCCTGCAGTCCACATGTGTTACTGAAGCAAAAACCTATAAAAAGATGAATCTTCTGAAGTAAACTTTTGTATGGTACGTCTACCACAATATCCTCCAATCCATAATGCTTTTCATGGCTCTATATTCTCAAATCCATAATGCTACTTATAGCACTATATTTCCAAATCCATAATGTTACTTATAACATCATATTCTGAAATCCATAATGTTACTTCTAGCACTAACATTTATATTCTCCCTCTAGAGTTTCATATGGCCCTCGTTTAAGTTATGTTGAAAGTTTGCATTATGGCACTGACTATTGATTGCAGCACTCGCTCAATATCACTTCTGTAGAGAGCAGAGACATCACTCAGCCAATATGCTTTCCTATGCACAAAGCACAATGTTAATATGCTGTGATATATATATATATATATATATATATATATATATATATATATATATATATATATATATATACTTAATTATCTATTTATTTATTTTGTTTGTTTAATGTAGGTACCTGGAATACACTCTGGACCCAAATAAAATTCGGAAGCAGGATGCCACCTTCACCATCATGTACATCGCTGGAAATGTGGTGGGACAGACAATGGCCTGGGACTTTATCAGAGAGAGATGGGAGTACATTTTCACACAGTGAGTTGCACCCAAAATTCCTATTACAAAAGATCTCATGAGTATTACACAATAAGTTAATTTTCTGTCCCTGCCAGAGCAGTAAGAACACAACAATGTGCCAATGAGACGATGCCAGTTTGAAGAGAGTACTTCTGTCTCTTCAAAAGAGATGGAAATTATAGGTTCAGAACACAGAAGTCCTCCCTAGTCATTTGCAAATTAGCACAATTGCTCAGCCAGGAGGTAGAACTAATTAATTGAAACCAGCTGACGATGGGTGAAAAACCATAGCAGGACTTTTACTCTCCGACCCCTGGATTTTCCATCTCTGCCAATAAACAGATGAAATAACACTTGTGAAAATTTTATATATTATGTATGTGTGTGCGTGTGTGTGTGTGTGGGTGGGTGATTATATACCTCAGGTTTCTGATATACTCTCTTCTCCCATCTCTAAGGTATGGTGGTGGCTCTTTCTCGTTCTCCAATCTTATTGATGGAGTCACCCAGAGGTTCTCTACAGAGTTTGAGCTGAATCAGGTAAGCCTTAACCCTTGTCTGTTTGTGCTTCTATATTGGATGTGCTCTAGGTTCCACACCCAGAAGTCTCTTAACAATCTGGGTTAGCCCCAATACTCTGAAAAAATGTATCCTCCTTTCCTGTTTGTGTCTCTTCCCCCGTACTGGGGAATGGGGGGAGGGGACACACACAGGAAAGAAGGATACATTTTTTCAAGTATTGGGACATACCCCTGATCTTTCGCAATTGTAATTGGTGCCATCTGGTGGTGATTTTTTTTAACCTGGCACTAAATGGTTCTGTGAAAAACGGCATGATGCTGCACACTTCAGAATACATTAAATGTGCATCCACAGATTTCTCATAATTAAGTCTAAATTTTAACCAACGTTATGTATGGCATTTCCAAATACATATATAATATAAATACATTAATAATTCACTTGTCATGACCTATTTATTTGGAAGAAATGCAAGAAAGGAATGAAATCTGAAACATGTGGAGCAGCCTGTAGTCTAATGGCTAAGGTACATACAGTATCTGGCACCCAAATGGTTTGTGGTTTGTGGTTCAAGGGGATTGGTCCCGGCTTAGTCTAATCAACTGTATGTCTCTTTGGATAAAAGTGTCACCGAAAGAACAAATGATTATAATGATGTGGTTTGCACGTGGACATGTCTCGGGGATGCGTTTGTGACATCAGCTCTGCTCTGTCCTTCTGCCAGCTGAGGAGGTTTAAAGAGGACAATGCGCAAATAGGCTTTGGCTCAGGGGCACTGGCACTGGAGCAGGCCATCGAGAGGACCGTGGCCAACATCAAATGGGTGGCGGAGAACAAGGACCCTGTGATGAACTGGTTCCTCAGCGAAATCCCAGCTCAGGAAACGACAAGCCGCAGCCTGCATCGGCTGCAGCGCACTTCCCTGAGGAGGCCTTAACGTTTACATTCGTTCTGTGATATTTGCTGAAAAGTTGCAGGTTAAGTACCTTGATCACAGGTGTAACAGCAGGGGAAACACCTGGGAATCAAACCCACATGCCCTGAGTTACAAACCCACTTCCACAAACACGTACAACTTGCTTTAACAGACTTGGGACAAATAAGTGATTGTGGCACCATATAGCCTAGTGGCTAAGGTGTTTGACTGGGCCCTGAAAGGTTGGTGGTTCAAGCCCCGGTGTAGCCACAATGAGATGCGTGCAGCTGTTGGGCCCTTGAGCAAGGCCCTTAACCCCACATTGCTCCAAGGCGGATTGTCCCCTACTTAATGTAATCAAGTGTAAGTCGCTTTGAATAAGCTATGTAAGGCTGGGTTAGAGTGTAATTTGTGGTATTGCAAGTTTTTTTAATCTTTTTTTTTTTTAGAGAGAAATGGCAGTCACAAATTGTAGTATTTTTCATGAAGGTAGCAAAGGTACATTTTTTACAGTTTCCTGCTCTTCCATGTGGTAAAACCACTAAAACCCATATTCCCAAAGAAGAATTATGCAATTTCTCTTGTTTGAACAATACCAATGTAACAAAATAATTAAATGCATAGCAAGTGGAACAAAAATACATTTGGTGTTTTAAAGTTGCCATTTTTTAATACATTTATGTGTAAATATACTTATGAATGTATTCATATTGTATGATACATTTCTTTCAAATAATGTGTATAGTCAATGTCAAAATAATTATTGTTAAATACTACTAGATTTTGGATATTGTAAATATGAAATAATTTTCTAAAGTATATTTTTAATATGAATAAATGCAGTTGCAAGAATAAATACTGATGCAGTTTTGACCTGTTTATTGACATGACCATACACGCTGATGCAGTTTTGACCTGTTTATTGACATGACCAAACACGCTGATGCAGTTTTGACCTGTTTATTGACGTGACCATACACGCTGATGCAGTTTTTACCTGTTTATTGACGTGACCATACACGCTGATGCAGTTTTGACCTGTTTATTGACGTGACCATACAGGCTGATGCAGGGGCACATTTTGGGCCAACGCTGGGCTGTCTTTCTGCTTTATTCTGTTTTGTAATTGAATCAAAGACAAAGTCTATATTTTGAATCAAACTGGAAAGCTTTTAAATGGAATGAAAAGGTGGAGAGCTGGCACCCTGAGTGCAGAAAAGAATGTCCCATTCCATGTGTGACATTTCACCACCGACACAAACCCCCACAAGTGTCGCTGGTCAGGATCTGGGGACAGGAGGAAACGTCACCTCACAGCCCCCTCTGTCCATCACTCCAACGCTTGCGTCCCATCCTTTCTGCTGCCCCCTACACATTCTGATGCCCCCATCCTTTTTGCTACTCCCTCCACATTCTGATACCCCCATCCATTCTGATACCCCTATCCATTCTCTGCTTCAACTAATTAATTGGAGTCTGTTTGTATTTAAAACCATTCTTTCAGCAAACCAAACAGCGGCAGATGGGTTCACCCACTGGGTCAGGTTCTGTAAATTTTTTTGTTTATATAGTTTATATGTGTGACGTTTTACACAGAAAAATGCTAAATGTAAAAGGTTGTATCTACTTGGAGCCCATTCATTTTGGTATCTTTGAAGCTCAATATCTCACATTCTAGTGCTCACTACACATACTCATACTCCCTACACATTCTAGTGCTCACAACGCATTCTGATACTCCCTACACATTCTTATACTTCCTACACAGTGTAGTCCATAGTCCATAGTCCATAGTCTTCCTACACATTCTGAAACTCTCTGGTGGGTCTCTACACATCCCGGTGTATGCATGTACTTGAAGCTCCGCTTCATATCATGTTTCTCCTTAAAACTTAACACCAGTTCACCTCACTAGCACATTTGCCGTCTTGAAAAAGCTTCATCAATGAGTTCAATCTCAGATTTCTGAAGTTCAAATTTGTTAATATTTATTTTCGGCTGGTTTTAGGGAAATGCGAAAATTGATGGGCATCACAAAGGTGGTTTGAACAGCCAGCCGAATGTTTTATCTGAGAAATAAAGACAGAGAATTGACCATTAATTGAAAGTGTGTGTGTGCGTGCTTGCGTGTGTGTGTGGGTGTTCAATACTGCATTTTTTAGTATGTTGTTCTAAAATAAATCCACATCGTCTGATACACTTCAGAAGACTTCATTTGTTTATCCAGAGGGAGTGTGATTGGCGAGCAAGCGTGAACTCTGTCATCGCTTTAGACTGGTGTTAATTGAAAGATCACATGGCATCATGAAAAAGGTCTGAAGGAATCCCCCCCCCCCCCCCGGGTGGGCAGGACGTGAGGCTAATTGACACTTAATGGGTCTTTTATGTCAGGATCAGCAAACAAACAGAGCCCATCAGCACAGCAGGGAGTCCCCCTTAGATATGCACTCACCACAGACAGCCTAGTAATAGAGTACACAACTTAGCAACCCCTCAGGACACATACACACAACACACACATACACACATGACACACAAACGCACATACACACAAAATAAGTATATTTCAGTTCCTGTCTGATGTCCTTCACTTGACTAGCAGTAGAATAGATATGACAGCCGCATCAGTATATAACTCCTTTAAAAATGCAGATTTAGATCTCAGCCACCAGCAGGATACGAACATGGATACAAAGAACATCTCCCCCATATATAGCACCAGCCCGGTTATCTGTAAACCTCTGATCACTAGCCTGTGGACATGGCCAAGACTTCCAAATATAAAAAACTAGGAGGTGACAGTTATAATTTGGTCTTGTTATAGCTTGAAGAAATGTTGGGTGCTTTAATAGTTTAAGTGATTTGTAAGATAGGCTTCTTATAAACGCAAAGGCAAAGCAAAGGCACTGCACATTTTTGTGGGCACAAACACACACACACACACACACAGACAACTATGGATGTGGGAATAAATAAGATGGATATGATACCCACCCATAATTCAGCAAGTGATGCCAAAAGCTGTGCACTTCAAAGAAAACATTCTCTGGTTTATGCACTCAAAAATCAGTTAAAGATAATAAATAATCCTATCATGTGTAATGAGGTGGGTGGGCAATGTGAAGAATGACTGTGTGTATTCTCTCTATGTATATTATGACAGTGAGCTATGAAGATTAAATAAATAACTGTTCTATTTATTATTCTATATAAAAGCGCAGCCAAATCATAAGCCTAAAAAATTATAGATTAAAGGAAACCAAATACAATTTTGAACTGCTTTCTAGAGGATAATAATTCATAGCCTGGTGATGATGCCAAAACTTGACATACTCCACCATTATTCGATGAAATTACATTGCTGAATGATACATTTCAGAAAAAGGGAGTTCATTTAAATGCACTGCTTGCTTTTTTGTTTCTAATTTTGGGAGTTCAATACCAGTTCAGTACTAGTTTTTACTATATCATAACAATATCCTGTGAATCATGAATTAAATATCTTATTTATTATGTTGACATTGCCATCGCCTACCATTGCCTTGTCCACGTCTCTCTTGCAAGACAGATTAAAATCTCAAAGGTCCTTCTTTTGCTTTGATGAAGCTAAATATCAGGTTTATATGAGTTATTTTATTTAATGAGAGAATGAGAGTAGACACCCTTCAAAATGGCCTTTGGCACCATACAGAACATCTGAAGGCAAATCACAATGTTGAAATGTTTATATCTGTTTATTTTTCTCACATTGTAAAAAAAAATATATGAATATCAAAATATAAATATTTCTATGTACAAAATACAGTTGAGTATTAAATAATTTAAACAGTGTGTGTATAGTCAGGTCCTTTGAAACAGTCCAAGTCATGGCTCATGTGAAAGTTTGCTGGTGTTTTTGCTCTTAAAGTGAGGAGAGAGGCAACTGGTTTTGCAGGGTATAATATCCATCTGTAAACGTTTGAGCAATGCTGTAGTCACCACAGGGATTCTGCAGGGAGAGAGGAACATAGGGGCAAAGGTTAGTGGACTACCCAGTGGTTTGCATTTCATTTTTACGCAGCATATTTTGGTGATTGTGTTATCTCCACATTGTAGATTACATGCTCTATAGCTTTATGATCGCAAAACATTACGCTAATTAAGTAATGAAAGTTAGGCAGTTGTAATGAACACCACAGCAACCCCACAACTACTACTGCTAACATTTCTGTAGAAAAAGTTTGCATTTAAATGTTCCCCTTTATTCCCCATTTAATCAAATAATGTCAAGTTTGTCAAGTATGAGTATGTCAAGTTTTGGCATCACTACCAGGATATGAATTATTATACCCGAGAAAGCAGTAAAACATTTCAAAGCACTTCTCTCAAAGCTATAGGAAATGGCATTCAGAAAGACATAATATGAAGGACTGCTGTATATAAAACTTGCTGTCAGTCCTACCTGGTAAGGCTGGCGCAGACAGGAGTACTGATCCATCGAGTGAGAAAGAGCTGGCTGGAACACAGCGGCTTGCTCTGTGGATTGGCAGAATGATCGCTGGTCGTCCTCCTGGGCTCCAGAGCAGGAGGGAGAGAGCTCTGGGCATGCCTGGGAAGGGACCCCCTCCAGCTGGGCCGAGAGCTGAGCGATGTAGCTGATGGTGAGACGCAGGGTCTGGATCTTGGTGAGGGTCTGGCCGGTGGGGGCCAGGGAGGGGGGCAGGTAGGCGTTGAGCCGCTGCAGGGCCTTGGTCAGGTCCCTCATCCGGAGCTTCTCCCGCTCGCTGGCGCTCTGCCGCTTGTGGCCTGGGTAGCGGGACCGGGAGGGCCTGGCGGGCCGGGCCGTGGGTGCAGGCCTTGGCCCCGTCTCCGTGGCAGCGGCACTGAACACCAGGCTGTCGGCGGGAGGGGGAGAGAGGCAGAGCGAGTCCACGGACGAGGCCGGGGAGAGGCTGCCACAGGCGCTGTGGTACCCGGGGTCAGAGCCCGAGCAGGCCTGCTCCAACGTGGCCCCGCACCCCGGGGCCCGGGTCTCCTGGAGCAGGAACTGGGAGAGTGCTGCATCCATGGCTGGAGAAAGAGTGTCTGCTGTCTCTCGCTGGGACTCAAGGATTCAACAGCAATCTGCAGGAAGATTTCAATATCTCCTTTTGTATCTTGGTCTTTTGCCGGCTTTCTAGAGTTCAAGGATTCAACAGTAATCTGCAGGAAAATGTCTGTATCTCTTTGTCTTCTGCGGTCTTTCTCTCTAAGATCCAAGGATGAATGCTTTCCGTGTGGAGCAGGAAGGCTCTCTCTGTGGTAGAGCAGTGTTGGTTCTGAGGGGTCCTGCCTGGTCTCCTGCATTTATCCCCAGGGAGGTGTTGGAGGTGTGAGCTTGCACCTCCGCTGGCCACTGTGGGACTTCAAAGCGCCGGTGGAGGGCTGACGCTGCAGGCAGGGGGTTCCTGGGAAACGGCAGAGCCACAGACTCAGGCGTGAGATACCAGACGCGGTAAATGAAACGGCACACACATAAAAACATACTTCTGTTGCTGAAATGTATTCCTCCACAGCTTGTTTGTGTATAGGTGTAAGCAGTATTCAGGATTAGTGACCAATGAGAGAGCACAGAGACAGGGTTAAATGTCGGGTCATGTGATGTGGCTGTTATGATGTCGAGCCTCAGCTTTCCGGTTTTGGCTCGAGCACCTGTGATATTTAGTCTCAAAGTTATAATGATCCAATAATCCAGTAGTAAATAAGTATTATTTTCTGATACAGAGGAGAAAATGATTTATTTTCGACTTGAAATTTGATGGCAATGTTCGTGATGAGTATATATTTGCTGAGTATATGTTATGAACGTTTTGCTTGTGAGTACCCATGGCATCTACAGGTCACACTTGAGCCCATAAAGCGTAGCAGCTGTAAGGTGTGAGGAGATGCACCGCTTGGTCTGTGAAATGCTGACGGCAGCTTCAGGAGACAGCAGCTGCTGCATCTTGGGAGTGATGTCCTCCTACTTTAACGACTGACTGGACTTCGGAATGTTTCCTCAAAATTCAAAAGTCATTTTCTAAAACAACCATTGCTTTCAATGATCATTGTGAATCATGGGTTGTTTCATCAGCATTGGAATGTGCAGTTCAACATAACATATTCGCATAATGTCATCATACGCCTTGAGGGGTTAATACTATGGCAAGACACAGCAATAAGTGAAGTAATACAAATAAACATAAGTGAATTTAATGTGAGGGATTAATGTAATGGAGTGATAGGTTAATGCTAGGATACTTGTTCAATCAAATGAACTGTTTACCCAACTATGAATAAACTGGATGAATTAACATGTTTTGAATTGTAACTATGGGAAACCTGCAAAGGGAATTTATAAGTCCTCAGTCTTTCCTTTTTCATATGAATAATGTTTCCTTTGTTTTCTTTTTCATATTAAAGCAGTACATTGGTCCAAGCACTGGGGGTTGCTTTTGGCACCCGTCTCTTTCTCTGTGTCACTGCGTCTGATTTACTGTTGTTTTTACAGTTTTTAATTACTTACAGGCATTTATGGAAACGATATTCCAAGTGTTCATAGTTCTACAGTTCTTATGTGCCATAGTGCAGTCCGTTGCTTAGAAAAACATCAATGCTGACAAATTTATAATGTCAAATACACACATATACATGTTTATACACATACAGTACATGCAAATAAGTTACTGGTATTTTTGGAACCTTTTTGTATGCACTCGTAGATGAGTGCCTGCTAATGACATAATACAGATTTGGCCTAGAATTCCATAAAAAACATATCCATTGTCAGAAATAACATAAATGTGAAGATCACTTTTATCACGTGGAGTCATACCTGCCAGGATCTGGATGTAAGAGGTAACATTTCATCTGGCAAAGCATTCTGGGAAAGGCCCAAGATCAAGGTCTGTAGACTACACATCCGCCAGAGGTGTCCGAGACTGCTTTGAAACATTTTACACAGTGGGTACGAGCTAATTAGAGGTCCGTTTGAACCGTTAATGCTACTTTGTGCTTGTTAGCTAGATGCTAAATGAGAGGGCTCCTTGCTGTCAGTTTTCACACAATACCCATCCTGTTCAAAGTCAGGCTGAATAGCTTTGAGTTGGCTGGAATCGCTTAATATTTCTCCCAATACCCAAACGCAGAGCCAAGATCAACAGAAACAAGCCTGTGTGTTAGCAGGCTTCAGTTGTTTTTTTGCCTGGAGGTGTTAGGTAACACCTCAGCTCTTCCCAGTACTGGGGTAGTGGATTGCAGGGACTGTGGAATGGGCCTGTGGGTGGTAATGTTCCCACATATGAGAGTGCTATATTTTTCTGTCACACAGAGTTTTCGGTGATGGAGCTTTTCGAGCCCAGAGCAGACATACCGTGGTGTTTCTCTTCGTTTTTTTGCTGTTTTCTACCAATTTTACTGTCTAATTTGTAACATTTCCCCTGCCATGCCTGAAAGCTCAATTATTCACGATGAGCAGGAGAGAGCAGCTGTCAATCGGTGAAGTTAACTTTTCTGGGGTTGTTTTCAACATATAGTGTTAGGGATATAGCACATGGCATTTTCAGTAAACAAAATCTTTTCATTTTTCATTTCAATTCAATTCGACTCAAATTCAGTTAATTTTAGTTCTCAGCTGCTTTGTTTACTTCCATTCTTTTCTGTTATACGTATCTGGTTGAGTTCAGTTCTGTTGAATTCAGATCTGTTATATTCAGTTCAATTCAATTAAATCTGGTTGTTTAACTTGAGGCAGTTTGGTTCGAACTACATTAAATTTGACCATGGTACACTTGGCCGTTAATCTTCAGGGCTCAGTTACACACAGAAAAGTGATTCTGTCCAGCGAATGTGAACATGCAGATCTGATAAACACTCCTCAGACAAAGACAGGAATAATGCCCATTCCAAGTGAGCTTTAAATGGCCCTGAATGTGGTCTTCCTGGTCTTCTTTTTCTCATTTAAGCATTTTCTGAAAAACTATAAAACTATAATGCTGATAAGGGAGGTATTTACACTTGATTTGAAAATGAATTACATGGAACCAGATATGTTTTTGTATTATTTTGGTGTCATTGATTTTATTTATTATTTCTTTTTTGTTAATTTCATTAATTTCAGTCACCAGAAAAAATATTTGTGTGATATACTGTGGCCAGGACAGTATGCAGGCACAACAGAACATTGTAATCTATATTTGGTAGGATTTGCTCAGCAGGGTTTTCATCATTGCCAAATCTGTTATTGTCACTTCAAGATTAATTCAGTATGTTCACCAAGCTTCTGGACTTCTGCAATAAGCCAGTGTTGAAATAGGGGAGCAAGTATAGATTTGGCCTCAATGGTTTTTAATGGGGATCCTTTAATTTTGAATATCCTTTATGCGATAGCAGACTTGGTTCGAGTACAGGTCTGAAAAACCCTTTTGATGCGAGTGAAGTTTTAAAACACCCTTGCAGATCCCCTTTGAGCCTTGAAAAATATTATATGTACAATCATATGAAATTTTCTCTGGAATATTCATGAAAATAGCTGTTTCACCATTTAATATCTGTTATCTGAAGGGCTACAGTATTTCATTATTTGACATCCGGTAAAATGCTAGCCTGCAATGCTAGCCTGTGTTTAAAAAATGTTTCACTGTCTGACTGTGTGGGCTGAGGTCTGTCTACATGCATTTGCACTTCAAATGCACCTATCCAACCAATAAAACAAGCAGTTAAATATCTTAAATCCCTGGATTCCTGCCAGCACACGCATATCCAGCTCCGGCCTTCACGCATTAGAGGATTAGGGAGATAAGGAGCTTCGGAGTGGGGTCTTTGAAGGGACCGGGTCCCCCAGACGTGGAGGTGCGAAGGAGCCGTCTAAACTGTCACCGAGTCCATTACCCAGCATCCCCTGGGGTATTAGACTGCCATTTCAGTAATGAACTTAAGCTTTACCTTGTGCTACTTTACAAAAAGTATATATTGCAGATGTGTCACTACATACCCCATATTAATACTGTGTATAAAATAAGAATTGTTTGTTAATAATTCTGTTAAAATTGGGTTACAATTTCCCCTAAAATTAAAATTAAGATGGAAGCACACAGTGAGAATAACACAGGTGACAGTTTTGTCAAAGGATTTTGAATAAAACATTTTTCTTTTTAACGTGAGTCGAAATCTTTTATCAAAGTTTCAGTATTCTTCAAGCTTTTACTTGTGTGAGTAATTTGCTGAAATTTCCCACTGTTAAATATTATTTATTAAAATGGCAAGCAGTGTGGTCCCATGTGGAAAATGCTGGAATGTCATATTATACAGAATCAATCATCTCATTGTCATGTTCTTAACTGAAATCAAATGTTCTTTAGTTTTTTCAAAATGGTTTTTGGAGTTTTTTACTGAATATTTTTTCAAGACCTGCTACATCCTGTAGGACTTTGAAACTGATATTGCTACTACAAAGCCTGAAAACTGCACTTCAACACATTTGTCATTTCTTCGGTTTTTCAGCAAATAAATGTGAAAAATAAACGAAGCAGGAAGCAAAAAAAGCCTAATTTGCCATTTATCACTGGGACTGCAAAGCTCAGCTTCTTTATCTTTGTGTTAGAGTGCGGGTGATAAGCTCTTTATCAAGGCAGGGCTAAGAGACATAAGTAGAATGTAAATATCGGGGAGTGACAGCTGGGATTTTCAGCCCACTGTGAAGTCTTTCTGGTTCATGTTACCAGGTGTGTTCTAGTGGCTGGCCAGCAGGAGGCGCTGCTTCTACCAGCTCACTGTTGATTCAGTTTGAGAAGAGGTTACAGGGCACATGCAAGCGGTGGAATTAACAAAATGGAACTCATGTAATGGCTTTTGATTGCGGTACTTATAATTGAAAAAAATTGCAATAAAGTACATATATAGGCTAATTCATGATTGGTTTATGACACCTGAGGAATGCACGATATACATAGCTCAGCTGTTTTACAGCTTGAAGTTTCTCCCTGTGACAATAGTACACCCCTTTTTTATTGTGTGTCCCACATTATGCCCACTGGCAAAATGTATCCACGGTCCAAAATACAAGGGTAAAAATGGAACTGAATGTCTAATCTTATAAGCATGCAAATTGTACATGGGGGAGAGTTGTCAGAAAGGTTGACAGTAATAAACCACATAAATCTTAAAACCACATTGTCTTAAACTGCAGATGCTTCCCAAATTCCCAGATACTTAATATTATTACTGAGTAGCACTTAGTAGATATAATAATACTGAGTATTATGCAGGTTTTGCCAAAAGGGGTTTCATATTTATTAGAGAAGACAGGAGTTGGAGTTGAATGTTGGAAATTTTGAATGTTACTCAACAATGACAAGTGTAGACATTTAAATGTAAATAATGTAAATGTAAATAATTATATTGTTTGCCAATACAGTCACTATATCTACCTAAGACCCAGCTATTAACTTCTGTCCCCTGTAGGCAATACGAGTCTCTGGTCTTAATCCCATATATTATACTACGCTAAAACCTACACTATAAGGGACATACAAATTAAAACAATAACAATAAAACACAGTTTTAAACACGGTCTTGAGAGGATATGAATAAACTCAATGTGGTGAATGAGTTGTAAAAATTGGAATTGGTACTTTATTCCTGTGTCTGCATGAGGGTTGTTTCTCCTGGATGCCTGTTCATGTTTGTTGGGCAGAATTTACTTTTTAATTTTTCTTCTGTAAGTAGCTGAAACTTTTTTTCCACCAGGTGTCAGGAGGATATGGCATTTTTATTTCTTTCAGGTACTGTAAGCCTATATTTTTATCAGTGCTCTGACTTGTCATTATTGGCACATGCAGCAAACAGTCCACACATTAATCAAATGTGTTCTGAACAGCACTTGACATGAATCAAAGAGAACAGAAAAAAACAATACACATACATCTATAATGTGTCATTATAGAGAGAAACATCTAAAAACATCAAACTGTCAGAGTTGAGCAAGCTGGTTCCTCCAAAACTCTTAAAGCTTCATGCCAAAAGTATACCAATATGTATGCAGCCTATAATCAATATATATCACATGTATGCAGCCTACTACTCATGTAATCAATATGCAAGCCAATGAACCTATATCATTAATTGCAGATGAGCTTATGGAAACGCAAGAAACCAGTGTCAACTGTAGAATATGTAATCCAATGAACCTGTCATTTATTACAGATGAGCTTATGAAAACGCAAGAAACCACCATTAATCAAATGGTAAAGTATGATTGAGTATGCCTATTTATTTTTTAACTGATTAACTGCTAATTTGTGCTAGAAGTATAGTGACCAATATGTAACCTGAATTGAATAAAATAATGTGTATGCTTAAAAGGAAACTTGGAAAGTACAGAATTATAACAAGTTTTGCATGATTCATCTTTTATGATTCCTTTGTTAAAAAACAGCTTGCAGGGCAGGATATCTTGCATTGTGGGGGTGGGCTAGCTTGGTCAAGGACAGTTTGCAGAACAGCTGTATGCCTGTACAATGTGATAAGAACATTTATTTTAAGAATAGCTCATGATACAAAATGTAATTTATTTTTGAGCTCATGATGCAAAATGTCAATTATTTTGGACAAGAGAACATTTAAGAATAGCTTACAAAACAGACGTCATGTTTAAAGAAAACATTTATTTTGAGAGAATAGCATACAAAGCGAAATTATAATTTGGGCGATTGCCACAATATTGAATCATTGTGGCGTGTCAGAGATCAGCTGAAAGATGTTGAAAGAAGTGTATAAAATGTGTGTGAAACCAACAATCAAGGTTAAATTCTGCAGAATTGATCCGGCTTTGTGCACTTGTGCTAATAAAGTCTGATTTTCCTGAAGAGCTTGCTGCCATGGTGTCTTTTCCCTCGTTGGGCCTCGGTTAAGTCCCTCATGATGATGCTGGGCAGGTGGCCTCAGGGGATGACAAGCTGTACCCGGACCCCCATCTCTGGCTGCTCCACCAGTCCTGGTTGTGGTTGAGGTTGTGGTTCTGTTTCTGGTTCTGACACGGTGCACTGTCACTCAGGAGAGCTTCAGAGATATCTATGTTGCAGCTAAAGGCTGTCGGAGAGCCTTGGTTTTATTCAGGACTCCGGAGGTGTGAAGTGACACATCAGGAGGCTCTCCCAGACCACCGCCCCCCCCCCCCCTCTCTCTCTCGCTCTCCCTGCCAGGAGAAGAGGTGTGCAGTTTTGCCGCTCTCTCCAAAACCACTCCCCTCTTCTGTTTTTGCCCATTTCTGCTACTGTGCTGCTTTCTGTGTGAGATTAATCAGTCCTCGCTTTTTACCGTGATTCTGTAACTCATCTTCTAGCACTCCACAGAAACTAACATTAGCTTTTTTTAAAGCATTGATACCATATTGAACAAGAAATACACAATGGAACCAACCTAAACCGGACCATTTGCATCATATTTATTTACTTATTTATTGACTATACTTTATGTATACTTTACTTTATTGTCATGTAGGTATTATATAAATATGAATATAAATGTTGTATAATTATATAATAATATATAAACAATATAATAATATTTGTACTCCTTCTGTCTCTGACTGTTGAAAATTGTGAGAATCAGTGTTCATTGTGATTAGAACATTTCTTACATCAAGTTAGTTTAAAAAAAAACTTTTTAAGAGTTTAAGTTAAACTGAAACAAGAGGAATCTATAAAAGCATTTACAATACAGGTGGAATATGAACAACAAAGGGAATGGTTTGGGCTGAATCAAATTCAACATTGTTAGGTTCCCTTCCCACACAGTAGAGCGAGTCTGCCTGGGTTTTAATGAGGCACAATAAACACTATCATCTCCACGAGGGAAGGTGTGAAAGGCTGCCACTGGTTCACACTGAGGGCACGGTGGTTCAGTGGCTGAATCTCAGCACTCAGGGCTTCACACCTCCAGTCTGAAAAAGTGCTCAGCTGCCCCTGTACACCGCTGGGGTCACACACACACACACACCAGCCCACCTCCAGTCTGCCAGCTCTGACCTACTGAACTGTCAGGGGAATGTAGTTAATCAGCAGCACACACATACTGTATATAGAAAAATATTGTTGTAAATGTTTTCTTCTTTTGTAAATTAAACCAGATTTTTGTGGTTTGTTTCAGCTGTATAATGACTTCAGGATCGAAGATACCCCCACACAGACCACCCAACATATTTAAGAATAAATGAGAGATACAAATGTAAAAAATGCATTGAATCTGTAAATATTAGTTAAGTGTTGTATGTGTTGAAGCATTTGCTATACATAGCAGGGTCCTGTACAATGCACAGAATTTGTACAGGGTACAATCACCTCCAGAATTTTTGGCACCTTGATAAGAATGAAGAAAAAAGGCTGTTCTGTGAACAAAATCTATGTTCTGCTGTGGCCATCTCAGGTGTCTAACCTCAATCCAATCGGCCAGTTGATATGCGCAAACCCAAGAATGTGAAGCATCTTGTAAGGATGTGCATAGAAGAATTGTCCAAAATCCCTCCAAATGTGAAATCTATTTTTTATTAAATGAATGTTCAATTTTGGTTGATTCCATTGAAATATTAATAAAATACAGTATTTTTCACATATTCAGCATTTCAAGATTTTCTCATGAATCATATTATTTATTTTTTGAAGTATTTTTTGTGCATTGCCAGTCAAGGATGCCAATAAGTCTGGAGCCCACTGTAAATGCTGGAAAGAAACTCAATCACACATTTAGCAAAAAAAAACAAAAACAAACTGCAGCATAACTGCAAACAGATTTCTGCTAGGCAGCCGAACTAATAACAAACTATCTCAATTCTGTACTTCTTAACTCTTAACTTCCGAACAGCTGAAAGTACTTGAAAGTACAAATTACATACAAAACAAGGAGCTAGGTAGCTAGCTAGCTAACGTTACTTGACACTGGTGCTGAGTATAGGGTTGCCGCACGTTCTGGTTTTCCCGGGATTGTTCTATTTTTTTGAGCGACTGCCCGGAAAATGACTATTCTTTCCCGGGACACAAATTGTCCCGGTTTTTTCTGCTTCTAAATGTAAGCGTTAAAAAAAGGAAAAAAAATCTTGTTCCGATTCTTCTACTGCTATTCTGTTTTTTTCCTCTTTACGTTTAGCCATCCAATCCCGTGTCTGTAAACAGGTAAAAATGAACACAGCGACGATTGTCCATATGCCTATACTTCTTTTAAATTGATAGCAGAAATACGAAAGTTTACCTTCGTATTTCTGTCTGGCGCGTGCATTCACTTAAATGACCCCACCGTGGAAAAGTTCAGCTAGCTACTAGCCTAGAGGTAATCGCCTAATACTTCTGATTTCTTTTTTCGGTTTTCGGACGAGAGAACAAAATCAGACAAGCAGCCAGCAGCAAAAAAGAAAAAGAAGATATACAACGTACAAGTCGGAATGGGCAAAGATTATTATACTTTAACTTTTCTGAAAGGGTAATAGCGCGTAAAATGTCCCAGTTTTTCACGAATCAAATGTGGCAACCCTAGCTGAGTATATATCGATCTATCCGTCCGTCCGGTGAGAATGTGTTGAAGTGATTGGCGCAAGTGTCAAACAGCACTCGTTCTTAAAAAACTACTCATAGTAAAAATGTCAACTTGGTATGGAAATGCTCCAAATACTTTCAGCTTGTCGGACATATAATTTAAAAAAACATTGGATTTTGTTGTCGGAAGATAAAGGTAATTTCGGTACAATATCCTATTTCCGCACTGTTATACTTACCCCCGAGAAGGGGCGTGTATTTCAAAGTACCCGGATTCGCCGGTCTGGTCAATGGTCAATAAGATTTTATTACTGTGTTCAGTTCTCAGCAAATTATACCTTTTGAATTGGAACTTCCCCACAGGAAATTCAGCTTTTAACAGTCTGCTGCAACTGAAAACCAGTTTCACTTTTATATGGCAAAATATAATTTGCTTACAAACTGCACAGGCAATTATCCCCTAAAGCTAAATCACACAGTTCAGAATGATGTCTGTTCAGCGCTGAATCAGTGGTAGAGAGCCATGAACACAGTGCACAGTCACAGGGCAGATCACACAGTTCAGGCTAGGGGTGCTCTACAGAACTCAAAATATCAGCCAACGATGGAATTGATCAACATTATAGCACAGAGATGGGACGGATGATCGGAAGAGGTGAGCTAGCACACAATTTAAAGGCACACAGTAAAATGTTCAATGGTAAGTCAACTCATAGAGAACACATATGGTCCCTAATTGACTTGTATGTACTCTGTTAAGTTGAATTATCACTGGGCATTTTACTGCGTACAATGCGTTGAGTGCTTTGGATAGACATGGCATGTGTATCTGTGTGTAAGGATGGATGGTACTTTGGACTGTGAAATTGTATATCCAGGATTTAGTGTCAAATATCTGCCAAAAATGTAAGAGTACTACGAACAGGCATTTCATTTAGATGCTGTGCCTATAAATATAAAGTAAAGGGATAATTAACTTCTTTGAGTTTTTATTAAACACAATTTCGCTTTTAATGTATGAGTTTGATTGGTCCAGACAGTTATTGCGTGTGATGAAAATATATTTTAGATACTTTTGCAGAACTTTCTGAAACCTGTGGGTTTTATCAGGGCTGGTTTATGGAGTTTGTGACAGCAAGAAAACAATGCACAAGTAACTCCAAATCAGCTTGTATAATAACGTTTCAATGTGTGTATGACGTTCATATGTAGGAACACATTCATATTATAGCATTTATTCACAACTTCAAACATAAAAATCCTTTCTATATTGCACCACTGCTTCTTGATTTCCTTGAGGGCAGCGGGCTCAGGCTGCATGTGCCACAGGAAATAGTCCCAACCGAAAATTTTACATAATTTTACATAAATTCAGGTATCCTATTCTACACACCAGGGCTGCCCAACCCTGTTCCTGCAGATTAACATCCTTTAGGTTTTCATTTCAATCCTAATTTGGCACCCCTGGTTGTACTAATTAGCAGCACAAGTAAGCCAAAATGTTTAGCTGTGGAACGAGGTGTGCTTTGTTAGGGTTGGAGTGAAGCCCTGCTGGAACGTGGAGCACCAGGACCAGGGTTGGGCAGGCCTGGTATATACCATCCATCTTGCTGGCAAATCGTTCACATTCCACTCATAGACTGTAGAATAGACCTGTCTGGGTACTGACAACTGCTCAACGCCTGAGCAATGTCACCCCAAGCACAGAATGAATACTCAATGAAACGCTACCATAAGAAACACAAGTTGTTGTTTTTCCCCCTTTGTTTTTCTGCACAACTCTCATGTCATCCATGCGTTACAATGACTCACACAGTACTCAAGTTAGAAGATATTTTAATGACATTTATTTAAATAGTACAGTCAGGTTTTTCCTTCTTTTTTTTTTTTTTTGTATGTAAGAACAGTTATAACACATAAAACCAACTAGGTCTCCCCTCCTGTTTCCCAGAAAGCCTCAGAAACCGAGTAATATAATGTGGGCTAGGTGGTTCACACTTTGGTGAAAGGAGACATCTTTTTTTTTTTTTTTTTTTTTACGTTACCAGCCCCCACCAGCATTATATGCAGAATATTTCACCCCTTTACAGCTACTCCACAGGGGGTAACCTTTCTGGGATCATGTGCAGGACCGGGTGAGGGGGGAGGTTATGCTAATACTAAATATTACATGGGGAGGAGCCTAGAGAAGGGGATTGGCATGTCCTGGTTTTGTACATTCCTGTGTAAACACGGCTCGCATATTAAATGCAATAGCGCTTAAGCATGTATAGGAGTCTTCCTCTGTGAGAAGAAAAGGCTTGCCACTGTTCTTCCAGCCCTTAACTGTGGAGACTTCTTAAAAATAAAAAATAAAAACAGGAAGGAGCAAAGGTACATATTGCAGAGATAATCTTACAGGGCAAAAATTGTCCTGACATCACCTTACTGGAAGAACACAGGAGCTTCACCAATTATGGAGAGTGTCGGTTACAATTATGACAGTGATTGGAGGATATTTTGACTATATTTCAGGCATCCAAGGAATTGCCAGGAAGTACCCACAATGTATCCACCAATCACCTTCAACATTGTTAGAGGAGGTCACCAACATGTTCTGTGATTGGAGGAGTTACTGTTTTCTGTGACTCGGGTGACATCATGACCATCGTAGCCATATTTTATTACCCCCGCCGTGCCTTGGCCAGCTGCGCAGCTCGAGCCTGAAACATGGCCACCTGCTGGCTTGTATAACAGTGCTTTCAGTACATGCCATTATATCACATCAGCGCCCCCCCCCCAAGCATATTACCCCCCAAAGGTGCTTACAAAACCACACAAGAAAAGCCTCAAAGCGGAGTTAGCTGATGAGCAAAAAAAGAGAAAGAAAAAAACCTTTTTTCAGTGAGTGAATATCACTCAATTTGGCTCTCAAGAAACAACTGTAGTGTCATTTTCAAACTGCAGATACATAAAAAAACAAAAAACAAAAAAAGAACAGCACGTGGGTTGTGGGTTAAGGGTTAAGGATTAACCTACTGGGACTTGAGGGTGGGGGCAGGTTTAGGGCAGGCATATCCCATCATGCCTCATTCTCAGTTATATCTACCACACCACTGCTCTCTTTGTACTAAAGCCCCAATGCTCTCTGTACTGAAGTACTGCCGCCCTTTTCTCTGTACTAAAGTACTGCCGCCCTTTTCTCTGTACTAAAGTACTGCCGCCCTTTTCTCCGTAATAAAGCACTGCTGCTCTCTGTACTAAAGCACTGCTGCTCTCTTGCTCTGTACTAAAGCACTGCTGCTCTCTTGCTCTGTACTAAAGCACTGCTGCTCTCTTGCTCTGTACTAAAGCACTGCTGCTCTCTTGCTCTGTACTAAAGCACTGCTGCTCTCTTGCTCTGTACTAAAGCACTGCTGCTCTCTTGCTCTGTACTAAAGCACTGCTGCTCTCTGCTCAGTACTAAAGCACTGCTGCTCTCTGCTCAGTACTAAAGCACTGCTGCCCTTTTCTCTGTACTAAAGCACTGCCACCTTTTTCTCTGTACTAAAGTACGGCTGCTCTCTTGCTCTGTACTAAAGCACTGCTGCTCTCTTGCTCTGTACTAAAACACTGCGGCTCTCTTGCTCTGTGCTAAAGCACTGCTGCTCTCTTGCTCTGTACTAAAGCACTGCTGCTCTCTTGCTCAGTACTAAAGCACTGCTGCTCTCTTGCTCAGTACTAAAGCACTGCTGCTCTCTGCTCTGTACTAAAGCACTGCTGCTCTCTGCTCTGTACTAAAGCACTGCTGCTCTCTGCTCTGTACCAAAGCACTGCTGCTCTCCGCTCTGTACTAAAGTACTGTGCTCTCTGCTCTGTACTAAAGCACTGCTTCTCTCTGTACTGGAGTACTGATGCTCTTTGCTCTGTACTGAAGCATTGATCTTTAGCTCAGTTTCAGGGCAGCGCATGGTAGAAGGTGGAGAAGGTGTATTTTGGGGTTAGACTTACTCAATCTGGGGGAGCCCCTAAACCCCACACTCTGCAAGTTTCCAACATAAAAAACGGGGAGAAATACTTAATCTACACAGCAAATATACATCTTTTTGAATATTTTGTAAAGAATAAATATTTTAAATTTTAAGAATTATGCAAACACGTGCCACGCTTGCGGTTAAACTTCCATGCATATGCCTTATTTACAATTTGAAAAATACTGATTCAGTTCTTTTGTTGTTTTTTTCCTTATTTTTATTTTTTTTTCCAAAATGTTTTACCCCCAATTCAGCCAATCCACTTTCATCGACCCTTATTGGAGGTCTCACCACGGTCAGCTGAAATGGTCAGGACACTGAAAGCCTTTTCTCTGCACAATGGGGTGATGGAAAATAATCTCTACAGAGAAGCAAAAGTCATATAAAAAAAAAAAAATAGGGAGTTCCAAAAAAAAAAAAAAAGTTACAGTACAAGAGAAAAGGAAGGGTGGATTTGGGGGGTGGGGGGGTCGTTTTAGTTATTTTGTCACTCTCCAACTCTGCTGCCAACAATACTGTTGTACAATTAAGATTTTTAATATTCTATATTTTATTTCAATATATTTTAATTCCATGAAACAGAACTGGGGGGTGGGGAGAGGGCGGGGGGGGGTTAAAGACCAGCAGTAACAGCAGAGGCTGGTGCAGCACAGCGTAACCATGGCAGCGTATCCACGGTAGCGCTAGGAGCCGAGTTGCGCTTGGAGAGTTTGTGGTGCGAGGGCGGGGCACGTGGGATCAGGACAGGGCGGGGTGGGGCAGGGCGGGGCGGGGCTCAGTCCTCTATGTACTCCCACAGGTCCTTTTCGTAGCCTTCATGCACGTGCTGCAGGAGCACCCTTCGCCGGCTCTCACAGTATCTGCAGGAGGCAGGACAGACTGTCACAGGCAGCAGCTTCACAGTGCCACCTAGTGGCCAATGGTTGCCATATACGAGAACACTTAACAATAGTTTATGCAGAATTCAATTGCAACACACAGAACACAGATAACCTGCAGAAATGGACTTACTGGAGACCTAAATTTTGAGAAAGATAAATCCCACTGCCAGCCCCACACCAACCTGTACTTATCCTGGACTTTCTGTTTGATGTCCTGCAAGGAATCCTGGGAAATGTCACGCTCCAAATATCCAGACAGCACCTCGGTGGCATTCTCCAGGTCCGCCTGATTGTTCTGAGAGCGAGATAGAGAGAGAGCTTGGCCTTCTGAAACTGTCTTTGTGCAGGTGTCACTTTTCAGCATAACTGCACACAGATGTTTACAAGGCAGCACATCTAACAAACATCGATTGACCAGATGATCTCCACTCTGTACTTCTCAACTCAGTGCAGTTCTGTTCATTCGCCCTGAAAGCATAAACAGCTCTGGGTTTTTCCACTCTTCAGTTGAAACCCTCCAGACACGATGGGTTCGCTAGCAAGCTAGACCAACTGAAAGGACGGCGAGAAGCCCAACCCCGTGAGCTCACCTCAAAGATGATGGACTGGTTATTCTTCTTGAGGTAGAAAGCGAAGACGTAGGTGAACATGAGGGTGGAGCGGCACTGGCACAGCACGTCCACGGCCTTCTTCAGGAACTGCACCTCGATCCAGGACATGTTGTGCTGCTGCATCTCCTCCATCTTCTGCTTGACCTGGGCGTACAGCTTGTGCTCGAAGCGCAGGCTCTGCATGTGGTTCATGTAGCGGTTGCAGTAGAACAGGTAGCGCTGGAGAGCCGCACGGGAGCGCTGCAACGGCAGGGCCTGGGGCTCAGTCATGTGGGGGAGAGAGACGCCCGCCCGCAGGGGCCAGAGCTTATGGCTGCACTACAGACCGCTTGAGCTACAGACTATATGCCTGTGTTACTGACCCCTAATCCCGCTCTACAGACCCTTACGCCCACTCTACAGACCCTTACACCCGCTCTACAGACCCTTACGCCCGAGCTACAGACCCTTACACCCGCTCTACAGACCCTTACGCCCGAGCTACAGACCCTTACGCCCGAGCTACAGACCCTTACGCCCGAGCTACAGACCCTTACGCCCGCGCTACAGACTCTTACACCCGGTCTACAGACCCTTACGCCCGCTCTACAGACACGCCAGTCTACAGACTCTTACACCCGGTCTACAGACCCTTATGCCTGCTCTACAGACCCTTACGCCTGAGCTACAGCCCCTAACGCCCTCTCTACAGACGCTTACGCCCGCGCTACAGACCCTTACGCCTGAGCTACAGACCCTTACGCCTGCTCTACAGACCCTTACGCCGGCTCTACAGACCCTTACGCCTGCGCTACAGACCCTTACCCCCGGGCTACAGACCCTTACGCCCGCTCTACAGACCCTTACGCCCACTCTACAGACCCTTACGCCCGCGCTACAGACCCTTACGCCCGCGCTACAGACCCTTACGCCCACTCTACAGACCCTTACGCCGGCTCTACAGACCCTTACGCTTGCGCTACAGACCCTTACCCCCGGGCTACAGACCCTTACGCCCGCTCTACAGACCCTTACGCCCGCTCTACAGACCCTTACGCCCGCTCTACAGACCCTTACGCCCACTCTACAGACCCTTACGCCCGCGCTACAGACCCTTACGCCCGCTCTACAGACCCTTACGCCGGCTCTACAGACCCTTACGCCCACTCTACAGACCCGAACGCCCGCGCTACAGACCCTTACGCCCGCGCTACAGACCCTTACGCCCGAGCTACAGAGCCTTACACCAGCGCATAGAGCCTTACAAAGCACATGTCACTCAACAAGCTAGAGCTCTCAGAGCGGTTCATTCTAGAATCAGTGAGTTAAGTGTTGAGATGAGGTACGGGGAGGAGCTCACAGTTGTGGTTACCTCTTGAGCGTCTCTGGCTGCCTTGGCGTCGTCTTCGTTGTAGCGGTTGCAGTTGTACCTGTGAACACACAGCGAACCACAGAATGGCTCAGCACAAACACTGAGCTGACCGCACTGTGCACACACAGGCACACGCACTGTGCACACGCACTGTGCACACGCACTGTGCACACACAGGCACACACAGGCACACGCGTCCCGCCACTCACACACACTGCCCACATGTAGGAGCAGCTGTCACTCAAACAGCCCACCACTCAGGATTCCTGGACTGCTAGTCACACACAACTCCTCACTAATGAAGGAACCGTGATAGGAGTACAGGAAGTAGAATTGGGTGGGGCTACCATATTCACTGATTAGCAAAAGGATTTTCAAAAAAAGGGAGCAGTAGAGGAGAAGTGCACGCTGGGAATACGAGGCACGGGACACTAACCAGGCCGAGCCGTGAGGCTCCCAGGGCCCCAGGCAGACCCAACAGAACTCTGCCTTGCAGTTCTGGTTCCGGCACACCATGTGGTTACAGCCACCGTCCTTCTCAATGGTAACGTGGCACTTGGGACACTCCTGTGGGGAAAAATGTAATCAGGGGAGCTGGTTGGGTCTCCTGATCTCCAAGCCGGCCAATCAGAAGGCAGCATGACGGTTGGGATGAAAGCGCACCTTTGTGTTTGCGGCGATCCAGTTGGACGTCTCGCTGTCGTCGTCGCATTTCTTAATCCACTTCCTCAGCCACTGCAAAACAGGAAACGCAACACGGCTTAAGCGCTTAATCGTCACCCTGCCCAGGTATGGTTTTCTATTTCACAGAGAAAGGAGGGGGGAGGAGCTGGAGATAAAATTATACATTTTGTTTGCCAATGCATATTTACTTTCCATCCACTGCAGTGTCTCAGTTTTTACCAGAATTTACAGGGTTAAGGCAGTTCGACCCAAGTGATGGACACTTTTCCGGTTTATATTCTGTGCCTACTCTAAGATGGCGGCAGTTCCAGAGAGGAGGAGAAACAGGCGGGTCTGTGGGGACTTTTCTTCGCAGTGCGCTGCCAGCTGAACTCCCTCAGCACTCTCCCCAGAGCAGTGCTCTACTTGCCTTTAGCCCCTGAGCTCCGCTTACTCATTAGCACCTGTGAAACCGCTAGCCTGGGTCAAATACGCTCAGCAATACAGAAGCGAAATTAACAGATAATATGTATTATCCTTATGCCAAATTCCAAACAATACAAACAATGAATATGGTTGAAAAGTATCTGCTAAAGCACATTTTTAACAATGTAAGTATCAAAAAGATGTGAATATGATTTCCACTATAATATAGGCATGAGGGGCCTATCCTTTTACCTGGGAATTAAAATTAATCTACTTTTCATAGAGTAGATGATGCATATCAGTTTGAATTGACATTTCTAATCATTATTCATCATGATCTCATTATTTCCAAGGACACCATATCAGCAAAAGGAAAAAGCAAATACAGACGATGAACAAATAGGAACAAAACAAAGATCTAATTTAAACTGGTTTAGTCATTGGTTATAAAATACGTATCTTAATTCCTCTTTTACTGAAGGTCTAAAACTGGTCAACCTGAGATAGACTGTTGGCATCGTCTCTTATCCCACAAATCTCAACAGTCTCCGGAGTTTCAAGCCAAGCAGTTTAATTGGCTTAACATCTGACCTGACTTAACCCCTCTCTCCTTCACCTGTGGCACAATACAAAATGGCTGCCGTGCAGCTCCCAGATGGGTGCTACACATCGGTGGCGGGTGAGGCAAGTTGTCCTCTCACTTCCAAAGGTTTCTGAGCATTGGTTGGATTATATTGTAAAATCCCTTTAATTACGGCTTACAATACTTACATCCAAAGCAGTCTGGGCTTCACATTTTTATTTCTCTGCATTGGATTTAAACTAAAATGAATCTGAGAGTCGGAAAAAACTAAACTTAAGGAGGGAAAATGAAACGGGCTATGTGCAGGTGTGCAGTTTGGGGGCGGGTGGGTGGGGGGGGTTCCTCAGAGAGCGACAGCTGTCAGTTTATCCCTTTCAGTCAAAAAAGTACAGCACGTGAAGGCCCATAGTAGGCGTTCTCTACTCCAAGTTTCAGACTGCTGTACAAAAAGCTCTCACCCTTAATGAAAATCATTCTATTCATCGGTTTGAGAATTGAATGCGATTGGATTACATAAACCCCATTAAGAAAGAACAGCACAAAGCAGAATCTGTGAGCAATGCAGGGACACCCCTACTGTAATGAGTCCACGGGGCCATGCAGGCAGTGCTGACTGCTCAACTAGAATTACTGTACATTTCCATGTACACAGAAATGAGTCTTAAACTTAAGACAGGAATGGTAACAGGAGAAAGTTTAAATACCCAACAGTACCTGTTGAAGTGGCAATAAAATGTAATTAACAAACCCTTAATATTTCCATCACATAAAATCATACGGAGCAAGACGGCCTGTGTGGAACAATGACCCGCGTGTTTGGGAAGAGAAGAGGAGGGAAGACCCACCTTGCACTTGACAGGGTCGTGCCAGTTCTCACCACAGTTGAAGCTGGGGACAAAGAGGGAGAACAATGGAGATTCAGCTCCAGAGAATACAAATGAAACACTCAACACTACAAACTGAAAAAAGGAGCGGTTGTGTTTTCGATCACAGTAAACATGTTACAGCCTGAAGTTACAGCCAATCACAAAGGCAGTTGAATAAATTATTAGAGTTTCATGGAAATACTTGGCTCTTAACTTGGCAGGACTATGTCACAGTTCTTCCTGGCCCTTTCTCAGAGTTACATACTTTTGCAGACATACGTTTCAAACGGGAATGTTAAAACAGCTCAGCTATCATTTCATTACAAAGGGATTATTCACTTCACCAATGTGAAGTGGGTAATGATCAGACATGGGGGTCAAATATATGATCGTTTTGGATTCAAAAACCTTTCTGTGCTCAATTAATGTTGCCTGGTGCAACTGCGCCAACCGAGAGGACCAGATGGCGGGGTTTGCATTTGAGAGGTTCCAATGCAGCAGACAAGCTCGGTAAAGCATATTTGAACCCAAAACAATTATGTATTTGACCCAGGTCTGGTAATGACATAAAATTCTCCTCTCGATCGGTGAGAAAAAGAACATTCCAGACTAATGCAACCTCAACCGTTTTTACCATTCTGTTCCAGTGCCACGGTTCAGGTAAAGAGGGTACAAGTGGGTAAGAGAGTAAGTGTGGCAGCTCTCTGCAGCTCCTTTCCCCTCCCTGTGTGTTTGGGCTCCGTGGTCGACACCAACAGACCCCAAACGCTGTCACACGCTCATTTGGGGGTGACATTAGCTCAGGAGGTAGTGCTTGAGAAAGACACCCAACTCCCAAATGCTCCTGACAAGCTGGTTGGTGCCTTGCGTGGCAGACTCGCCGTTGGTGTGCGAGTGTGTACGTGATTGGGTGAATGAGAGGCTGTAATGGCAAAGCGCTTTGGATAAACGCAGTCCATTTACCATTTACCGCTTACCACAGAAGGCAAAGAACGCTCGCTCTGAGATGAGACTCTTACCAGAACTGGCGGCCGCACTTACAGCGGACGGGCTTGGCGTCGGGGTACTGCACTTTGACCACGTGGTGGCAGTCTGGAGCCGGACACCACTTCAGCAGCCGGTTGCACTGAGGAGGGAAGCACAGGAGAGACGGGTCACGTCAGAGGAAACGCACGGCTAACTCCACACAGCTTCTCAAGCCGCCTTAAAGCACATCAAACATTCATTCACACTACAAGCAGTGAAATAACATGGTATTGACTACCCTTTTCCCCTTTTAAAAAGAATAATAAAAATAAATCAAAAGTTTCTTTCCAACGACAGAATGATACTTCGATAAACTGACACCATATTATATGGGTCATTTTGACAACAAAAATTTCATAAATATGTTGCTTATAGGGCAATTTGATACTCTGAATGTACAATTCAGAGAAAATTTTAGGGTGTGTCATTTTGATCTATGAAGAACTGCCCTGCATTTCAGTTTTGCTGCGTTAGGATGTGAAAGCCTTTCCATCTCAAAACTACTCAGAATCCAGATCAAACCTTATAATTCCAAGGTCACGAAATGTATTGTACATGAAACAGATCTTAAATTCATGTCTTCTCTCATTTTCCTGATTTTAAACCCTGAATATACAATAAATAATTCCTTACCTGTACAAAACTATTGGTTATTAAGTGCTGGTACTTTAACTTGACTTTCGAATCTGTTATCAGCCTCCTGTGAGTAGAAGATCAGAAGATATCATTAGCAATGCTGGGGAGGAGGCTACATAATATATACCTTACACATTAATTCCAGTAAGCCTCAGTGCATTTCGACTGCACAAGGTAATACAATATGGTTACCATGGAACAGCTCCCTCAAAAACAATTCAGAACTGAACATGTGCTTGCAATCTTCCGCAAGTAATGCGCCCTCAGGCCCACTGTGCAGTGCAGATTGTTTTTGAGGGAGTTGTTGTCTGCTGACTATCAGGCCTCGTACAGTGTTGCGGTAAAGCACTGCATAAGAAAATAGGATAGTCACGGGTCAGCTGCTCAGTACAATCGGTACTGAAGAGTGCGTGATGATGCATACGTTACTTGCGTTGCACGGCATGAGTGAAAACATTACTCTATGGTATACTGGCTGATGTTCACATCATACAAACAGCCAATAATGAAGCGACTGTAAGCCATTGTGACCTCAGGCTTAGGTTGAAAAAAGTTTTTTTTTCTTTTTGCCTCTGTGGGTTACAAAGCTATTTTTGTTTGGACTGGTCTAGTAAGGCTCTTTTAATACAGTGGGTCCATTTTCCAAAAAGATGGCAGCCAGCCGGCAGAAAACATATTTGGGAAAAAGAACAAAAAACAGTCCCACTTATTCCCTGAGGCACCAGCTGCACGCTTTTCTGCTTTGTCTGCAAACCCACCAACAAAACAAAACAAACGCAACAATCAGATTTAAAGCTAAACACAGCACCAGGGGTAATGTGATTTTGTGATCAATTGAAGGCACCACCTTGACATCCAAAATCCAAAATGTAGGCTCCCTCATCACTGAAATCATGTCAGTTGTTGCAACCCACAACAAGAGTTTGGGTTCATACATCAACACCATAATTCATTGGACAGTGACAAATTATTTTGTGAGTTTTAGAGAACACAATGACAATGAGGTTGAAATGCAGACTGGCATTTTCATCCATATCGGATGAATCATTTAGAAATGACCGCACCATTCGTACATGGTCCCTCCAAGTTACTACAAGTATTTGTTGAATTGGCTTCATGTGTTTTGTTAGGCAGGTAGATTCACGTGTGGCGTTGGTGAACGCAGAAGAGAGCTGTTGATGTCTAGTCTTGATTCTACACTTTGAAATTTCCTAGAGATTGTTGTTGGCCTGTGACAACATGAGGAAGACAGCAGTGGCGATGCAAATCAAGATGGCATTAATTTAATAAGGCTCCGAAATGAAAATCAACCCACCAGGAACATTGCAAAAACCATGGACATGAAGCCTGAAGAGCAGAAAGGCCAGAAACACTTTGACCTCAATGTACCCTCTCTAAGAGTACAGAACCAAAATAATAAAAAATGTGTCACAGTCCAATTAATTACGGTGCTCACTGTAGCTTTTTGGATACAGGACCCAACCTGTATCCATTTTGTGGCATCACACACAGATTGACACCCCTAGACCATTAAAACACGCCAGTGCTGCATAGAAACTAACCAAGACTTTTAACTTTCAATCTCAATCCTTTTATTTCAGAAAGACAAATTCATTTGTTTTTACATTCATTTTTGTTTTTAAAGATTTAAGCATGGATGGTTTGCCGACTGCCACCATAGCCATAACTTGTTCCATTCCAGCCAGAAGGCGGCATTCAGCATTTAAAAGCTTTGGAAACAAACCACTGTCTGGAACTCTGCAAGTTGCCTTATTTTCAGCAAAAAGCTTGAAAGGAGTGAACCAAGACTGTCTTACAGTTGGAATAACATGCTCAGCAAATAAAATGGGAAAACTGCAATACTTACATAACCGTGTTGTCATCCACCAGAATGTCACAGTTATGAGCAGGACAGGAAATGGTCTGAGGAAGAAGGAGAGGGAGCATCTTTACTAACAGGCAAGAGATCTAGAGACTTACACAAAATACACACAACTCTTATTCAAACTAGCATTACATTTTATATCAGATGAGCACATAAAAGCAGCATAGATATTTTAGGCTTCTGGCCCCAACAGTGCACAAAAGGTCTGTCTTAAGGGGCAACTGCACCCTATATCAAACTTCTGTAGCTGTAAACGTGTTTGTATGCCTGCTTTACAGTGAAACATTTTAATCCACGCCATTATTTGAATATATATGATATGATATATATATATATATGATATGATATATATATATATATATATATCATGATATCATTTTGGCTTGGTCGAAAATTATGTTTTGCTGCATACAATGCGATCTGCGGTTTACTCTGGCCCTGCCCAAATTGTGACATCACCTTACCCTTTCCATATATAGATGTCAATCAGATATCCAGTTGACACCCAGAACTTAAGTCAGTTTAATTTAAAACAGAAACAAAACACTGCTGGCACCGGATTGGTTAGAGAATACTTGATGCAAACGGATACTCTACCCACCCCAGAATGCAATGCAAGGTTGAGCCAGGCTCAATAAGGCGAGTGCACTTACTCTTTAAGCATTTCAGTCCTGTAAATGAGACTTAAAACCTTTTTCTTTTTCTTTTTTTTCTCTCTCAAGATGAAAATACTGGCCTGGTTTAAATTAGTCTGCATAACTGACGGATGACTGCAGTGCCAATGTCACAGTGAAAGGTGCTTGCACACAGACGGGCTGAAGAACGTGTGCCAAAGAATCTTTGGGCCGTCTCTGCTATGCTCAGGTAGTACCAATTCTGAATGCAAGGCAGCAGAGTCCACCTGAAGTTCGCTTGCCCATGTCCTGCCATTTTAGGAACATTTGCTCCTGAAGACATGAGTGCCAACTGGGGAACAAGTATTACTTGGAAAAAAGGTTTTAGCATAGAGTTTGGAGTGGCAAAGACCAGTAGCGGCTGCTCCAAGTAAATGCTGATCAAATGTTACGGCTCTCACAGGTAAACTCACACACATTTCACTCAGCTTTCTGTTAACACCTCGTCAGATTAAAATCCAGTTTGCAACATGCTGAGGCCCTCTTTAAATGTACGGAGAGGAAAATGAGCAGGGAGCCTGTACCTGTCCCATTCCCTCCTCAATGATTTTGGTTGTCAAGTAGTCCCCCCAACACTGCATGCAGAACTTGTGTCCACACTCCAAGCCAGTGAAGTACTGTGAAGGAAGAGAGAGAGCAGGTTAGCGCTGTGCATCATGGCCTGGCCTGGGCTCAACCAACACCAAACTTTCCGCACGTAAATGACTGTAGTGAAAGGAGTTCGCAAACAGAATCAATTGATACATTACATTTTAGCACGGCATAAATGGCAACTAGGGTGCTACGCATGGCCAATGCCTACCTCCAATTTCCACTTTCATTCTCAAACTAATTCATAAAGACAATACATGACAACTGAACCTTGAAAGGTAAAACTAATGGCAAGACTGTATTTATTCCATATTCAGTCGCAGATATGGATAGTAGAATAACATGGATAAAATTACAACACAACAGAAGAACGCTGTTTGCTCTCACCGCCATGTTTCCTGCCTGCTGCTATAGAAAGTGCAACAGAGGAACCATTCCACTAAACACCTCAGGAAGTTTTACTTTTGTTTACTCAGGTTAAAAAAGGGAGAATATATAAAAGAATTTCCTGAATGCTATTTGTTGTTATTTTGGAGGCCATTTCCTGATTCCTGAGGTTTATGTTGGTAAGAACATCCTTCAGATAAGATGTTGAGAAGTTAAATCAAGCAGGCTAAGAAAGGAAGGAGACAAGCCTACCAAACACCAGAACATAGAATGACATTAAAGTGACAGCACGCTTTATATGGTTTTTAGTATTTCAGCTTTCTGGGGCATTCAGACTGGTCAGAAAAGGGCAACGGACCAATCAGGATGAGTAGAATCAGGAGCCTTAGTGGTGAGCTAAAACAAAAACCTGCACCGGCCCTTTTTACATGTGATTGGACACCCCTGGTTTAGGTGCTTGACCCAAGCTGTATATGCGTGTGCAATGAACATTTCAGAAATTTATAGAGGTCAATATTTAAATATGGCCTAAACCAAGAAAATAAACTAATGGGTTGCCTTCAGCGGCTGTACAAGTGAATAATACCTGATACTTTAAATACTGGTATTGTGTAATAATATAGTGAATAAATGCTACACAAATAATGTGTTCATATGTACAATGGAAACATAATCATGCAACACAAACTTTTGGGGGGTTTCGAGAGTTATGTGAAAAATTCTTGCTTTCGACCACAACCCTGGAGGAAACAAAGATGTAATTTAACTAAAATATTATCTAACACCCCTAGAGAGATTTCACCCTCAAAAGGGCAAGGGCTTTCATCTTACATAATGATATTAAATATAATATAACATTACTGTAAATATCAATGAAACATAATGGATATTAAATACTATGACACTGGCTAGATGAGTAAAGAACTCGGGCACTGCCTTTGAGGGTTACTGACCGAATTTGGGTAGTTCAGGTAGCAGATCTGACAGTGCATGTCCTGGGCTGAGGACCTGGTGTTCATCAGCCGTGTCCGAGACTTCTTGTTGGGGTTTATGACGTGACATTCAGAGAAGAGCTTGTCCAGATTCCCGTCAAAGTACCTGCGGGAAGCAAGAGAGGCATGGCATTAAGGGAAATGGGGATTTAAAAAAAAGGCCCACACGCACTAGAGTAGGGGTTTAGCATCTAAAATGAAATGTTCGCAAAGAGCAGTGACGTAGGCAAGACCCTAGCAAAGTCATCTGAGAATTATGCAAAACCATACGTTATGTCACATGCAAAACCATTTTATAAAGAACTGTTAAAATGTAAAATATGCATACTTCTATGAAAATTACAATTGTTTTACTTCAACAAAAAAAAAAAAGAAAGCTCCTGGATGTTGAGCTCAAAAACACTAAACACTAAAGAATATGCTTGTAGGCCTGTTCCACTGTAACATCATCATTCCTCAAGGAGCATTTAGAGACTGGTACAACTCCGTAAAGCCACAAAGGCACTTGCCTTTCCATCAGCTTCTCTTTGTCCCA
Source organism: Conger conger (assembly GCF_963514075.1). NCBI lineage: Eukaryota > Metazoa > Chordata > Actinopteri > Anguilliformes > Congridae > Conger > Conger conger. Next base: position 38,276,118 of record NC_083765.1, on the reverse strand, counting down.
GTTGAAGTGGCTGAGAAGTATTCTTGTGATCGTTGCAGGATTCTGAAAAAATAAAAGAATATTAATCATGACCAGGTCAGCTTTGAACTTCACCGGAAATACCAAGAACACATGGCTTTTTACGATAATCACCCCTTTGCCTTAGAGACAAATATTTTCTGCAACAGCGTTATTTACGGTGGACAAATCCAGCAATGCTATTAAGAGGAACTTATCCAGGAGGGGAAAAGGCACTTTTTTTCCCCAAACCTTGGCATCACAACACTGCTCAATGTTGACATCCCAAGCCATTGGAATGAACACTTAAGTTTGAAGACTGGAAAACTAAGAAAGTGTACGTTTCAGCACAGATAGAAAGAGGGACAGACTGACAAACACATAGGTACACATGCGTACACACACACTCGCACACCTTCTGACAACATGCACTCCACTCACACTGGTAATTATATCCAAACGGCTCAATTGTGCAGCCTGGCACAGAAAGATAAACCGTCCTGCAGACAGCTAGACTAGCCTGCCAGTCGTGGAACCCAATATTCACCAACAATGGCAAAAGGCATCTTTTTCTGCTCAGAGAAAACCTTATGAAAAACATGAGAACATTTTTTTTTCAGAAGGTACAATATTCAGCATGTAGGCCATTCCTCCATGTTATCTACTGACCCAGCTGAAACTGGACACCGACTCGCACGCCGGCCAAAATGGCACGTCTGAAAATCAAACGGCCCCAAGGGGTGGCCAAAGCCGGTAGGACCAGCTGTTCACAGGAAGTCATTCCTGAACACTGCTGCAGTTTCTCAATCTGAAATATGACATACAGACAGCTGCCCCAGAAAGCACTTTTTGAAAAGCTGTTAAAAATATTTTCAAAAAGCCAAAGCCGAGGGCAGTAAATACGCTGAATTCAAAGAAGCCATCGAAGATTAGCCAGCCTGTGGGTTTTATATTTATTGTGGTCTTGGCTTCAATCGAGTTTCACACCGGAGCATACTCTGTTGCCTCGTAACTTGTTGGCAAACAAAGGGAAAACTTAATTTAACATTGTCATTGCTTTTTAATATATCAATGGAACTGTACAGAGAAACCAATGGAAAGTGTTCACCTCACAGGGAGGCAAATAATGCAGCAGCTATTCTGAAAGTTACACCCATTGAAGTTGCATTACATATAATGAGCTGTGAGTTAAGTTAAGCAAAAAGAGCAGGTTATTGCCTTTGGTCGAAGGTCAACTCCACATTTCTCTTGTTTCTATGAACGCCTTCCGCCTCCACTCACTCTCCGTTAGAAGGCCAGAGGTGCGTTCAAGACAGCGAACGTTCACGGTGAACTATGTTTGCAGCGAACAGCTAAACGAACATTCCATTTAGTTGACACATTTTTAACACAATTTTGATTTGACTTGAAGCTGATTTGTTGCTTATCTGCGATTTCTTTTTTAAGGTAAGAACAAATATTACATTGGCTGAAGTGTATTATAACAAGTAATGTGTTATGTTTTAAATAAGTGTCAACGTTAGTTCTCTCCCCATCTTCCCCCGCCGCACTACCTTTTCAAATTCTTAGCTAACTTTAGCGCCCAACAGAAAAAAGTTTGAATATGTCTGCGAACATTAGCTGACATTTGGGAACGCACCTCAGGACATGCCCTGTCCTCAGAAGGCACAAGTTATGGATAACCATGCCCTTAAAACCAATACAAAACTCTCTGAACACACAGGACTTTTAATTATTTTTCAGAAGTACACATGGCAGACAAAAACTAGCTAGAAAAATACGAACATCTAAACGAGACCACCGCAAACAATCTCGGGCCGAAACCTTGAAGTACACACTAAGAGGCAAACCGATATTTCCAGCACAAATGAGATCGACAGCAGAAATAATCCTGTTATGCGAGCAGATCCAGCCCCAGTTTTGAACAGTAAATTGAAGTTTCTGTAAGAACGGAGGTCTGGACAATGTGAGAGCAAATGGGCAACGGTCAGTCTCACTCACTTCAGCTGGCCTAACAGTGAGGTCAGGGGCAGGACCACACACAGCAGCCTGTAGCCTAGTGGCTAAGGCGCATGACTGGGACTGGGACCCGGACGGTTGGTGGTTCAAGCCCTGGTGTAACCGCGATAAGATCAAGGCAGTGGATGGGCCCTTGACCCCACAGTGCTCCGGGGGGATTGTCCCTTGCTTAGTCTAATCAACTGGACGTCCTTTTTGATAAAAGCATCAGCTAAATAACTAATTATTATTATTATATGGAGGGCAGTGGGGGGGGGGGTCCCTTGCCTTCACAGAACGCATGCGTTTGTTCACCCAAGCCACGCTACAGAACATTCGCTGCGCCGTCACAATCAGCCGCGATGGTTTACAGCCCTGTTTACTTGTGAGACTCTCTCCGCTCAGACGGCCCAGTGACCTGGATCACGAGGAGCCAGATCAGGAGAATCCGGCTCAACGGAATCCCAGCTGACCGCATCGCACGCCGCACAAAAAAACACGGTGGGTCTTACATAGGAGGGTTTTGATGGACATTATATATTTCAAGAGAGAAAGGAGCTTTTACTGACAAAAAATGAAATAAAAAATGTAAAACACAGAGCCACAAGCTGCTACTGCCACCTCCTGATCTGTACCAGAGAGAAGACCAGTTGAGGGTGAATTGTTCAAAAAGAAGTGGGACCCAGCACAGGACGCCTCAAACTCTGAGTGAGGCCAAGCGGACAGCTCTGTGTAGCTGGACTGCTGCTTTGGTCTGACGTCTAAGGCCGGAGTCAAAAATAGAGACACCCAATCGGAGCGGGCGTGGACATTAGGACGGACACTCACTCACGCCTGATTTAACAGGTCGCTAGGGCTGACCACAGCTCCTCCTGTACACCTTTTATGAGCTTTATGCATTTACTCAGCAAAAACCATCAAGGAGAAACCAAACAGCCTAACTTACAGCGTATGTTCTATAACGACAGTCCAAAGTCATGGTACAATGAAAAAAATTTACATTATAATGAACAGTTAGTAGGTCATTTCTTTGAAAACTCATTTTTTTGTGATATCGATTAGGGCAATACAGGTTTTATAGCAGACTGGAATTAAATCATTGCAGCCAATTATAGACTGTAGAAAAAATATGGACCAAGTTACGTCACCCGCTGACTATCTGTGGGTTAGTGAGAAGAGTTTTGAAACCGTGGAAGTTCATGGGCACCGCCATGCTGTACAATCTGGAGCCACAGACTGCGCAGTAGGGAAGCCCATGCAGCTCATACACCAAGCGTGTGAGGGAACGAGTCGGACGTGACGCAAGCTGTCCCTGATTCGTCCGCAAAGTATTACTTTAATATCCTAATAAAACAATAACCAGCACAGGGGGAGACATTGCCAGATGTCAGATAGTGACTATATTTTCCTGTTGGGAAAAAATTATTGACTTTGTATTTTTACGGTACCATTACCATCAACTTTGAAAGTGGGCACTGAATCACCTGTACTGGAGCCAACTGCAGGGGCGCTAGTGAGCAGTGTCTCTCAACAAGACCAGGATACAAGCCTCAGAAACAAAGCCTTGGTTCATTCCTCCTGCAGCCACCATAACTGCTGCATGTTACGTCTGTAATGATGATCCATTGAAATTAACACAGCAGCATACATTCAGGGTAATACTCTCTGTTTTGATTCGGGTCCCACCAAGTTTGGACCGTCAAAATGGAGTCCATTATCATTATGGACAGCAAGACCATTACAGCCATTCTGTTTGAGCACTTCACTCAGGAGGACAAGGGCAAAGGCAGTTGTTGTTATTCAGACAGCATACACAAATAAATGCACATTGCATATGAACTATACACTTATTAGAGAGTGAAGAGGAAAAGCCAATACAAAATATGCAGTTGAGTCTGAAGACAGATCCAACTAAACGGTGAACTCACAAAGGCAATACTTATTTTGTTCTTTCCATAGACAAAACCCCACCACTGAAGAGTGTGGATTTGCTGATGTATCATCTTGATTACCCTAATTTTAATGTTTAATTTGGGCTAATTTCATGATTCAGCATAGTCCAAACTCCAAAGTCTATTTTAGTTCTATGTCATTTATATAAGTTCACTAGGAAGGTTTCTTAAGAGTTCTTAATTTGTAATAATAGTTCTGTAATTTAGGAACCTTCAAATGCAATTTGTCATTTAATTTCTTATTGTAATAAACTGCCCATTTCATTTCTAGTATGAAAGCTTCTTCACCTGAAATCCCAGCTATGCAAATATAATCTTGGCGCCTATATAACAGAGTAACCTGGCCATACCCACAAAGGGAGGTTTATCAGCACATGCTCTCACACATTCCACACACAGAGCCCTGCCCTTCAGGGTGTAGAACTAGGTATACCAGGTCATTGATGGGCATGCCCCAATGGTACACATACACAATGATACATATTACAACACAGCCATACGCACACGACTCGCATTGCATTCACATAGCAGTTCATCTCCTCCAGAGTGACTTATAACATAGGAGATGCATAAATGCATTCACCTGATTAATATGGGCAATAGTCAGCCTGGCTAACACTGCCTCAACAATAAATACAGATGCAGCATTGCTAAGGTACATGGTATCCATGCTACATTGTAAACATCCAAAGCGTTAATGGCATCCAAGAAACAAAATACAAATACTGAATACGTAAAAATTACATTCATCACAAGCCCTATGAAAGAAACCATAAAAATAACACTTAGAACCACAACCTGAATTAGTACAAATGGTAAGAGAATTGTACAACAGGGTGGGGATGGAAGGGGAATTTTTAGAGATTACAACGTGCGACCCAGACTTGAACCACAGCAAAATAATGAATCCTATTGCTTTGAGCCGATCATCTTTTGGTGTCTGATATTTGTGTTGTTTATTGATCGTAATATTTACACAGCCGTTGTTAGAATTATGAGATTCAAAGAGGAAGTGCTTCATTTATTTTAATGAAAAGTTAAAAATGCTTGTCAGCCATGGACAGGCCTATAGAGACTGATCACAGGCCTAACCAATCAAATAACCGAAAATATATTTTCTATATTTGCGTTTTTAAGCAGTAAGACATGAGGAGGAGTGCCTTACTGTGAGATATCAGCGCTGCTGTGTTGCAGACACAGGCACAAGGCTGGAGGCAGAGTAAAGGGACAGCTAGCATTTAGCATTTTATAGAGCCAGGATTCTCATCACAAATTATGTAATGAATTGGGGAGATCTTGGGCTCAAAGCACACCTACATTGACATTACTACAAGGGCGACACAGTAATTCAGATTGGCAATGAGGTTTTGCTAAATTAGGAGTGCCTTATCGTGTGATAATGCCACTCCTTGGAATGTCTCAGTGAATCACAATAGAACATCTAATTTGTATAATTCAAGAGAACACTTTTGATGATTTGATTTTCTGGGCATGGCCTCTTTGTATTGTGGCACAATAAAACTTGGAATATCAAAATGAGTCTGCACAAAGTGCCTTTTGAATTACTTGGTGATAGGTCACCTCCTCCGCAACAAGGCATCAATGGCAAGACAGAATTCTACAGTGACATATTTCATCCCTGCCGGGGGAATGTTAACATGAGGACACAAAGGTGCCATCTTGTACGTTGACAGGTTATTTGTCAGTAGAGAAGTCATAAGTCAAAAAAATCAGGTTTGTTGTTGAAGGTTGTTGCTGAGGATTTTCAGTCTTCCTGTGTACGGTACTTAGTCTTGCTGTAATACTGACAAAAAAAACTTCCGTAACAGTTTTTGTACTAGCAAAAGGTGGAAGAGCTGGATTAGTTTGGATGACAAACGCATTGTCGTAGGATCACTGGAGCAGGGCATACAGTAGCAGTATCACAATGTACTCCAAAAACTCTACCTAGCAATAGACACTTTTGTGTATTTTTGCCTACGCCACTGTAGCTTTTTCAACATGACTAAGTTAAGACAAATTACTCCAAGGGTTTTTAATATTATTAGCCTGTATGGCAGAAATGTGTTTTGATCAGATATTGTTCCTGTTATTCTACTTCTGTTGCCAGTGTCATAAAAAATTATGAACAAGAAACATGTGTGTTCTTGTGACTCAGCATATTATGGCACAAATTGTAATTAAATGCAAAAATAAATCATTCATTTTATTTAGAAAACACATTTAAAATAACTGCTGCAATCAAAGTACTGTACAAAATATATTCATATGAAATATACATCCATAAACATACAAACACACAAAAGATTTTAAAAAGTGCACAATGGAGAGATCTGGCCAGGGAGCAGGGTTTGAGCATCAATCAGAGGTATGGTGGAGCGGTCTCATCTGCTATAGGCTAGCGCCAAGGTTTTAGACAGGATGCAGGCAGGTAGCCAGGGAAGTGTCTGTCTGTCGGTCACCCTCACTCAAACACACATACACAAGCATGCACATGCACAGAGAGCAGGCCAGCCAAAGCACTCTGAATGAGAAGTGAGAAAAGTATAGTCTAGTTTATGAATGTGCACCAAAAAACAAGGAAGATGTTCTTATCATTAAATCGTGAACACAAGATTAATGGGAACCTGTGAGGGAGGAAAAAAAACAACTGTGTGTAGGACAGCCACCATTTTCCCAATTCGCTGCACTCACTGACGCGTGGGCTACCGCACCAGAGTGCCACACCGAATGTATGGGGGAGTGGCTGGGCCATCAACACACACTGTGAGAGGCAGCACTTAGGCCTGTGACCAAATGGCTGCAGGTTCCATTCCTGAGGGGTGCGCCAGCTGTACCACTGAGACTTTACATAATGCTTTACACAAATAAGCAGTGGGCTCTTTCCAATTGCTTATTTTTTATTTTCCTTTTCCTACTCCTAGCCCCACCCATCGGCAGAACATGGAAAGAGAGGCGAGAAAAAGAAGTGCAGATGGGGAAACATGAATTAGGCAAGTGGAATGACCTTGCGCCATTGAACGTCAGTTCGAAGCCACGCCAGTCACAGTCATTGGCAGACGAGTGGCAGATAGGTGAAAAAATATTATTAACTTCTACATCCTCGAAGGAACATCTAATAGGTTGGAATGTCCTTGAAAAAATTGCGGCCCTCAACTGATTTCCGGGTCAGGAGCAAGGACAAAAAACAAAAAAAAAGTGAAAAATAGCCAATTGGGATGAGCTCAGTGTGTACATAAGGGTGTCCTTCCTTTGCATGTTATCTGGCGGTGTAACTCGGAGGACCACACAGAGCTAGAACACAAGAAGCACACGCTAGAGGAAGTGGGACAAGATAAAGACTTAATCAGAGTTGTATAAAACGGCCGGTGTGCAGAACGATGCTGCCCCATGGGACGGTGTAATAGATGCAGTGTGTGGATGTCTTCAAAGGGCTCCAGGCCTCCTCACGACGCTGATGGATTACCGATCAATATGCCGAAAATGCCCTACTGTTACATAACACAACCACAGTGATCAGCAAACATTGCTTTTATACAGAGCTTAAAGAGCACCAGTAATGTCTGCAAGTTGGTTAATAAAAGGACGCGCAAGGTGTGGAACAGTTTAAATGTCTCCTGAACTGCAAACTGGGTCCTTAAATCCATCAAAACCTGCAGAAACAACATTAAGCCTTCACTAACGTTATTCATGTAAAAATTAACTGAAGATATAAAATATGTGATAAGGTCAAACCTGACACCAACTTATGAAAACTGAGAATAGGTCATAAAACAATTAGCCGCCACATGCACATACAAATCTAATGCACATATATAAATGCACATATATTCAAGGGACATTAGTTTAAGAAGCAAACAATGAGCAAATCCCAGGGCCTACAACTACTTGTAGCATTTCACCCAATAATTGTGTGACCTCTATGGGACGACCTTTCGTCCTGTATTTTGGCTTTTGGTTTGATGCATTTCAGAACCGGGTCGGGTCGCCTATAAGGGAAAGGGCGTGTTACCCGCCTTCCCAAATCTGTCTGACAGAACACTAAGGAAGTAAGATATCTAGGCACCTATCAGTCAATACTTGGCAAAACGGGGATGTATTGCAGATCGAACCCTCACAGGACATATAAGTTACATAAAGTAGCACCACTATTTTCCGAAACGTGCTCGTAATCGTTCGAATATCATTCAGCCCATTGCAAATTTGCAAGCGAAAACAATACGCTCCTGGTGACGACATCGAGTTTGGATACAATCTGTAAATAGAAAAAAACGCATCTTTTATGAAACCAATTAGCGAACATGACGGAATAACCAAATAAAGCAAATTGACAACAAGCTTTGGGGAATGTCAATTCTGTCGACAGGGTATGTGTAACTTCGATCGCTTTCACAGACCAAGCAAGTTAACTTGCAAGCATTACTTTACCGTAACAGATAACAGTTGGCCATAATCATAGACGTACAGTGGAGCAAGTAACGTAATCTGCGTGGGCAGCAAGCTGATGAAACGCGTTGCAAGTTGTCTCACCAAACCTTCATGTGTAACGCGGGTATACAATTGATTTCCCTTCCTGTTGACATCACATTTATCTAACGTTAGACAGGCAGTTTTATTTAACAAGGGGCAATCAACTATTATGAGAAAGCGATCCTTAACGTTACGCAACTTTGATAAATTAACGGTAGGCCGAACGTTAACGTTAGCTAATTCGGCACAAAAAAGTACGTAGACATACAATTTCTTCTTACCGAGAAGAATCCCTGACTTGTACATTCTGATCAGACATGCCTGCAAGGGAAATCTATCGCTATTAGCTACCGTCGAAACACTTTCCACACAAAGTATTGGTGAAAATACGGTCAATTATTTATCTATACAATTGTGTCGCCGTGGTAACATGTCTATGCTTGCGGGTCAGGCACTCTTCAGTTTGCGTCGAATGTGCTGCGACGGTAAAAGCGATAGATTTCACTTGCCGTCACATCTGCCCAGCATGTAAACAAGTAACTTAAGAGGTTCTTCACGGTCGGAAGAAATTTTATGACAACGTTATTGACAAGTATGTCAAGTTGCCTAGCTAGCCAACTGTTGAATAAACTGAAATTCAATCGAGTGCTTTGTCAACGTGACTCGATCTGTTCCGCCACGCTGTCGGCAGGCCTAGGAAATAACGTTATATCTAAAACAATGAGTGCTTCCATCTGGCTAGCTAGCAATAATAACGATGGTTATAGTGACGACACTTTCATAAAACCACAATAACCCCCTCTAGCTTATGGCTTTGAAAATTAGCTAACGTAGCTAACTAGATGGTTATTATCCAAGTAGTTCATTAACGTAAGCCAACTTGCTAGTTTTAGTTTTAACTAACGTTAGAAGTCAAACATTTTAAGAAGTAAGTAAGTTAGCTAACATTATTTGTTAACTAAACCAACTAGTTATAGTTGGCTATGTTATGTTATTAAGTTAGCTACCAAAATGAGCTAAATTACCCCAACGTTACGAAACTGAGATCCACCCACATCAAACTAATCAGACCAGCAAAGTTACCATACCTGGATAGCACAAAGCTAAATACATTGCAATAATAGCTTATAGCTATTTGGCGAAAACAGTTAACACATTTTAGTGAGTCAAGTTTAGCTTGCGAGCTAGTATAACGTTAGGCTACATTATTTAAGGCGAGCTAACGTTAAATTATCAAACTTGGCAAGGGAAGTTAGCTGACGTTAACCAGTTAGCAACTGACTTAAGAAATAGTTAGCTAGCACTTACATTATGGTTAAGTAACGTTAAGCCAGTTAGCGATCATTAGTCAGTCATTTAAGTTAGCTAGGTGGTTTTAGGCTTTGAGATAGCGTTAGCTTACGTATCTAGCTAGCAGCCCACTCTTCCAACACTTCGGCAGGGCTGAGGCCAACATCGCAACAACTTAACGTTATCGTACTGCGTTTCGTTCTACAGTCTGCGGCCTAGTCACTTTCCCCACATCCTCGGCCTTTCCTGTGGCCGTCTTGCCTGCAAACACCTCACCTGGATGACCTCGTTGACCTCCCTGATACACTCCACCATATGCTGGAGGATCTGTTCGGCAGTCAACACTTCGAAACGGTAGTCCTCTTCATCTTGGCTAGGCCCAAGGCTACTGCTCCCGGTGTCCGCACACTCGTCCCGCTCACCACCGGCCACAACAGGATCGACCAGTTCCACCTCTCCGAGCTCCAGGGTGTCGTCTTCGGGCTCCTCTTCTGCGCTGTCTTCGCTGCATTCCTCTTCCTCGTCGTCGAATTCATAATTGTAACCCTCGTCCGAGTCCATTACTAGGTTAATTTTAGTTTGCGACAAGAAATGGCACAGATGAGAAACGCGCGACTGACAATACACAAGGCCAAACACAAATCCCCAAACCAAATATGACTTCAAAATTTCAGTTGTAACGTTAGCGAAAATAACAACACAAGCGCCGCGGCTTCTCGGCCAACAAAGGGACACGGCGTAATGAACCAACTGTGACCCTACGTCACGCGGAAAAGTAAAAAAAAAAAAAAAAAAAAAAAAAAATGTAGCAATTCAAATAAAGTCGGTTAAAAGAACAAAGTTTGTAGCATGCGCAACATTTTGACAATCCCGGCGAATTATCGCTGCCATGTTGAGTGTGGTATCCGCATGATTTCGGCTATATATTCTGCTTGTGTTTCATTTAGCTTTGCTTTATTTATCGATTGAACGTTTAGGTGCTCCACAGTAGATGGCTAATAACGGACTGTATTTATATTTAAAATATGAAGTTGTTACTTTACAAGTTTACTGACGTATTTCATAGTACCATTTTTGATTTGTTTTCGTGAGCATGAATTAGACCTATGAACTAGCTTTATTATTATAAATTATACTTATTATTATAGCAGAAACAGCAACACAAATAATAACAACAACAATAATACTCATCATAATGATGATGATTATTATTATTTTCCAGCCAGTACAAACGGAAATGTTAACGGCCTAAACGGAACTGTTCAAATAATAATAATACTAATACTAATACTAATAATAATAATAATAATAATAATAACAATAATAATAATAATATTATTATTATTATTAGTAGTATTGTTATTATTATTATTATTATTATTATTATTATTATTATTATGACAAAATATAAACGTTTTCATAGTAGCCTAGTCGTGCATGCGATAAAAACAGATAGTGGGACGTGTTTTGTGCCGTGAACGCCATGTAGGCTATTCGGCGGAAAGGTGAGCACGTTTTCTATAGGCCCTTAATTTGCATAGCTTGCTGGCAGTGTCGCTCTCTTCAACGGGAAAGCTATTGTGTTCACACTGCAAAACACACTGCCAAATTGTACTTGCATGCATAAACGAGGTCATGTGTCACATTATGTTTGAAGACTGTGTGTCATATGACCTGCAACCTGTTGATTTCAGCAACAAACATAGCTGTGGGTTGACTGCGTTGCCCGACAGTATTCCAATGATTCTTGTTAGACACAGCATCACTGCGACCATCGCCTGTTGATAGTAGGGTAACCCAGCTTGCTGTGAAATGATAACATTATTCAGTCATGTTAAAAAAGAATCAAAGACTACTGTTCTAAATCTGTCGTTCATATTTTGGTTGATGCTGTCTGAAGTGCCGGTTGCTCGAGGTGTGTGGCCCTTGCCGCAGAAGATGAGTCAGTTTGCGGAGCGGTACCCATTAAATCCCCAGGCCTTTGCTATTCTGCACGAAAATAATTCGCAGGCGCAGCCGGGATGCTCAGTTCTTGATACAGCATTCAAAAGATACTTCTCACTCACATTCCCCGGTTACAGTGGAGGGAAAGGTAAGGTATAGCCTACTATTATAATTATATATATAATAATTAAAATCGGCTTTATTATCGCATATTGCCTATACACTGTACATCTGAGAAAATAAATACATAAACAAACAAATACAATCAGAGTAAAAAAATACAATATATAATTATTATTTATTTTGCTCAGAAATGTTCTGCTAAAAAAATTATTAATTACTAATTACTAATTACTTTAAACTTTTTTGCCATTTTCCTTTGGGCTATTTAATCTAGGTTTGTTCATTATCTTCACATAAAGACAAGCTTCTGTTCAAGAACTGAAAGCAGAGCATTGGAACTTTGCTGTAGACCTATACACAATTAGATGAGGCCAGAAAGTAGCACACACAAGTGTATTTAGCTTTTTTTTTACTGATCTGTTGGAAAAGCTACACTGTCTGGCATTTGGCCAGCATCCGTCACACAGCTAGAGCTGCCTCTTGAGATTACGCAATAAACACATTTATTTTGTAATTAACAGCTGTTGTCAAGTAACAAAATGTGGTAAACAGAATATTTGTTTAGCTCATCGGTAATGCTATGCACAGCCACATCTCTAGATTAACCTCAATAACAACAGCTGTACAGTACATGAAGCTTATACAAGTTTACAACAGAAAATATGACTTCATAAGACTGAAAATAATCAACAAGAACAGTACTACGTCGTTCAGGATGTGAGGTGACACGGTTCTATGGGAGATGAGCACAGTGTATGTCCACATTCTGTTCACCAAGCTGTTGTCTTATCTCTTGGGTTTCATGTCAGCACCAGATGACAACAACGAACTGTGAAATTCATGCTAAGGGTGAATCTATTTTTAAAATGTATTGAATCACTCGGACATGTTGGAATGGAACAGCATTCAGAGATTGCATAAACGAGTGCAATTCCATTTGGCGGTCTGAGGGGATTCAGATGCATAAAAAAATGTGATATATATACTGAAGGATTGCCTGGAGAATTCTAGGAAACCAATGTTGGGAGTAGGATAGTCTGTTTGACATTCCAACATTAGTAATCATAAGTAGTTAATCTTAACTTGCTGATGTTCTTTTCCAGAGAGGAGTAGTGACTGTCTGGCAGAAAATCCTTTCTCTGGAGCGTACACCTATGCCCTGGTAGTAAGGGTAGAAGAGGATGACTGTGATGGCTACCCTAATGCAGAGTCCGAAGAGAAATGTAAGTGAAATCAAATTCAAGATTCTTTGACTGCTGCCTTTGAAGCCAAAGAAAACCAGATGGAATTTGGAACTTGGTGGTGTTTGGAATGTTCAGACCACAGTGGACGACAAAGGAACAACTTGCTAACAAAATTAGATTTTTCCTCTCTATTGGTGAAAACAAATGTTTCTTTTAAAATTGAAACCTGCAGTTTTACTAGAGTGTATGGTTTAGTTATTTTACATGTCTGTGCAAATGGGTTCCAGTGCATTCCATTTGAATGCGTTTTAATTCTACTGCCAAGAGAAGTTGGTGAGCAGGCACTGGGCAAACATAATGCATGTTCATTAGAATTATTTGGTCTCCTTGATGCATGTATGTGCAGGTAGTTGTGTACACTGTGGTCACCATTATGTCTGCATATGCAGCAGGTGATTGGTGAATATTTTCTGGCTACTCACTGGGAATTCCCAGAGGGATACAGGTAGTATAGTCAGGAATCATCCACCAATCACCAATAACATTCATTGGTTTTTAGCAATGTGCTCTGTGGTGAAACTCCTGCATGTGTTCTCGACCAGGAAGGCAATGTCACAGCTGTCTTATTCATATTTTATTAACCCTGGTTGAATTGAGCAAAAGTTTATCTATAACATAACTTCGTGTTGTGTTTCTGCTCGTCTACAGACAACCTGCGAGTGTCTGCAGGGGGTGGGCTGTTGGTGGCCAAGACAGTGTGGGGAGCACTGAGAGGTACTGGGCCAGAGGCTTTCATCTAATCTTTTCAAAAACCTAAACCTAGGGGGTATATCATGGAGCAGGATTACTGACTTAGCTGGATAACTTCACTGAGTAAAGCTAGGAAAAGGTGAGCATTGCTGGTCTGAATGGCCTGTTCCCATGGCCATTATGTTATGTTATGATATACCCCCCTGGGGAACCTGTACATTGAGTGAAAATGATGCGGTTTGATGATTTGTTTCAATTCATCGCTATTATTTTCGCATGGGGCTTTTTACAGGAACGCTGCCATAAATATCCTTTCTATGAAAATAGGAAACCAGAAAAGTTGGAAAGTTGAGAGTCTGTGCCTGAACCAGCAAGTGAGGGTAAAAAGAATTTGGCTATAGTGGGGGATACATCCTCTGCTGGCTGTCTTGTTGTCAATAGTTAAAGTTATGATTAATGGTAATAGGTAGGTAATATAGAATGTATTGGATAGAGTTTTTTAATCATAGTGGTTGGGCAGATTACTGTTTAGTTCAGGGTATACAATTAGCAGGTAAAATTGAAAGTCCAAGCAAATAATTGGATATTCATATGCACGTCAGAATTGGAAATCAATACATTTAGGCTGGAACATTAAGGGTAGGGCCAGAGAGCATTCACTGCAGGGAAGAGAACAGAAAATGAGATGAGTTAGGAACGAGGCACTTATGTATATACCTGAATTCATCCAATTATTGTGTGGCATTATTACATTCGAAAAATCATATTTATCATCCACTGGAGAATTTGATATTATTATTATTTAATTTATATTTAGGCTTGGAGTCATTCAGTCAGCTGGTTTACCAAGATGAACACAACAATGTAAGTATTATGAAGAAGTTGTACATTTTAACCTCTGGCCCACTTGGGGTTCAGTGTACTAGAAATTAAGTATTAACAAAATGTCATCTGTCACATTTAACATGATCTGTATCAGTATTAAAGAAAGTACAAAAACACATAAGTGGTGAATTACCAGTGTGTGATGTATATTTCCAGTACTACCTGTAAGCTAAAACATCACCTTCTATCACAGTTGATTAATGTACGTCAGTAGGTTAACAGTAATGCCCCACACTGTTACACAGTACAGTAGCTCAGCAGTTGTAGGAGTAGTATACCTGGTTTACAGTTCTCTGAATGTAAAGCCATCCATGAAATATTCAATGACCTAATCAAGAGGCAGTAATTTGCTCCAAAGATGTAGCGGGTGGCATCGCCTGACTGTTTCCTGTTATGTTTTCAGTACTTTATCAATAAGACGGAAATCGAAGACTTCCCACGTTTCCTCCACAGAGGGATTCTGCTGGACACATCCCGGCACTTTTTACCTGTGCCAACCATCCTTAAGACCTTGGTAAACAACTCTACAGTCTGTCATAGGAGGACAGAGAGGTGGAGAATAAAAGCAAATGCAATTGTACACCGAAGGGAGAAAAATAAAGATTCGGGATTAAGATCTGTTTCTTTGATGCAGTGCTGAGCAAAAGACATCTAGGATAGAAAGATAGATGGAGTAAACAACCCTTCCATGTTCATAAAACTTAGCAGAAATTAAGTTCTCCTTAAAACTCCTGTTTCAATTTGTGGTTAGAAAACAGAGTTTGCTTGTATCATTGAGACCCCTCCCCCCCATTTAACCCACAGGATGCCATGTCATACAGCAAGCTCAACGTGTTTCACTGGCACATCGTGGACGACCCCTCCTTCCCCTATCAGAGCCGAAGCTTTCCTCACCTCAGCAACCGAGTATGGTCATGAGTCACGAGTGCTTTGGCCCGTACGCGTTAGCAACAACAACAACAACAGAAACCTCAGCTCTCATTCAGTTTTCTGTTCTCTTCTTTAATCTTGGAGAGACTTTGGAAAGTTCTCTCGTGTAGCTTTATAAGTGTGATTCACACTCTCAGGATGAGTCACTGTTCAACCATTCAGAACAAATCAGTTCAGGAGGAACATTGAATTTCAATGTCCAATTCAATTCAAATACCCATAATCAGTTAATTTTCTTATTTAGTAGAAGCAAAATAGAATTCACCCCCTACTCTTCTGTATATTTGGAATTATTTTAATGTGAATATTAATTATTACTTAGATATGCATTCCAATAATGATTTGGTGTGTACGTCGGCAGTGGTTTAATTTGTACATAATTAATGATATTGTACTTTAATGTGTATATAATCATGTTTTTGTTGGTTCAGGGCGCTTTCCACCCCAGTACCCATGTGTACAGCCAGACAGACGTGAGGAGGGTCATCGCTCATGCCCGGCTGCGTGGTATCAGAGTCCTGCCTGAATTTGACACGCCCGGCCACACCCAATCCTGGGGAAAAGGTAAACGATACCTTTTAAAAAATATTTTACTTTATTACCTTATTGAGTTTCCAATTCATTTTCATTTTAAATATGTGCAAATAGTCTTCATCTGGACACTCAGCATGTTTACCTTTTAAAAATATTTCATAAAGAAAGAAGGAGGGGAAAAATACCCTAAATACCCCTATGCCATAGGTATAGGTACGCCAGACTTGATGGGCAGGGAGCGAATCAGGAGCCAGACTTGTAACCAGAAGGTTTCTGCATTTACTATAGTAAATGTCTGTTTGTATCAACATACAAGATGTGAAAATGTAAACTGGGTAAGGCTAGATAATATTCAGGTCAAATATTGGGGAAGCATTAAGAAGTTGAAAATCTAGCCTCAGAAAGTAAAAGTCCTCCCCAGCATTTTGTTCCAATCACCTGGATTTGCTAATTAGCATAATTCTTCATCCAGGAGATAGAAGTCATTAGTTGAATCAGCTAGCTGAGTGGGTGGAATAAATACATGGCAGGACTTTTACTTTCTGAGCCCTGGACTTCCCACCTCTGTGAGGAAGCATGCTCCTGGGGGATGAGTTGTGTCTCTCTTTACTTCTCACTGTGCTGCCTGATCTGCCTGGCGGACCACTGTGAAAACAGTGCTCACCTCCCTTTAGGAGATGTGCTGTTGTGCATACCCTTCAGTAACATGAACGCGACCCTTTTCTCTTTGATTGATGTGTGTGTTTCAAGGCCAGCCTAACCTGCTGACACCCTGTTACCATGGCGGCAAGCCTGACGGGAGGTTGGGCCCAGTCAACCCGGCTGCCGGCACCAGCTACCAGTTCATGACCCGCTTCCTGAGGGAGATTCACAGCGTCTTCCCGGATTCATACGTTCATCTTGGAGGGGATGAGGTGGACTTCAGCTGTTGGTATGGAGTGCACCCCACACCCCCAAGACAGGAGCTGTTATTAAACCCTTTTGTCATACATTTCTCACTAGCTTTCTTTAAACCTGGGGCTAACTGGAAAAGTATAATATTATCTTATCTGCTTTGACAGTTCTCATAAAAGAATCGGTGTTAGCCTGCTCTGGAGCAGGGCTAAGATAACTGCATGCACGATTGGTGCTGTTCCACATTTGAAGATGCACGTGTAATGAAGCCTTGACGCAGGGCTATGAATGTTCTAGAATGCATAATGGACAGGGGTTAGCATAATATAATGAAAACCCTGCCTGTTCCCTCCATTCCTCCATTTTAATATGATACCATTTATATCAGGGAAATAATTGGGACAGCTGCTCATCCTGCAGATTTGATTTCCTAATTGAGATAATTAAGTTGATTTCCCCAAGTGAGTGTGTGTGTGTCAAATTTGTCCAGTTCTGTGCCTTTGATAAGCCTTTTGTAAGTGTTTTGAGACAGTGAATGCAGAGCACACACTGCCCCCTACAGGAAATCCAATCCAGATGTACAAATGTTCATGAGCAAAATGGGGTTTGGAAGTGACTTCACGAAATTGGAAGCATTCTATATGGAACGGTAGGTAAAGGTGGCCACACATGCACAAACACGTGTATACTGTAAGCACACACACAGCACACACACATGCACATCTACAAACACGTGTATACTGGGAAGCCTGTAGCCTAGTGGTTAAGGTAGATGACTGGGACACGCAAGGTCGGTGGTTCTAATCCCGGTGTAGCCACTATAAGATCCATACAGCTGTCGGGCCCTTGAGCAAGGCCCTTAACCCTGCATTGCTCCAGGGGAGGATTATCTCCTGCTTAGTCTAACCAACTGTACGTCACTCTGGATAGGAGCGTCTGCCAAATGCCAATAATGTAATGTAATGTCATGCACACACACATGCCCTTGCACACACACCTACTTATATTAATGTCCACTTACCAAAGTAACAATAAACAATATAGACACAAAATACAAAATAATAACATGTATACTTGCAGGATTATTAGGGGTACAGGCAATTTTGGCATTCCACACACACACACACACACACACACACACACACACACACACACACACACACACAC
This sequence comes from Conger conger, assembly GCF_963514075.1. NCBI lineage: Eukaryota > Metazoa > Chordata > Actinopteri > Anguilliformes > Congridae > Conger > Conger conger. The sequence goes on along the minus strand of NC_083765.1, from coordinate 38,258,000 downwards.
ACACACACACACACACACACAGTAGGGTTGAAGGCAGGTTCCTGAGTGTCTGTTCTGATCTTGATCTTCCAGCCTCATTAACATCATCGCTTCTCTGAACAAGACATCCATTGTCTGGCAGGAGGTGTTTGACTACCATGAGAAGGTGAGTGGAGTATACTCTATACTCACAATAGAGTATACTAACAGACTGAGCATACGATACTATGCAAGTGAGTATGAGTATACTTTAATGCTACTAGGTGCCTGTGTTTTAGCCCAAGTCCCTGTCAGTGGTGGAGGTGTGGAGGGGGGGGTGCTACCTGTGTGAGGTGCGGAAGGTGACCCAAGCGGGCCTTCGGGCCATCCTGGCCTCGCCATGGTACCTGGACCAGCCCGGCCCGACCCACGACTGGTCCCGATACTACAACGTGCGCCCGCTCGCCTTCATGGGTCAGACCTGAGCGTGAGCTGATCTGCGTGTGGGCATTCCAGTGCTGTGACTCCAGTGCTGTGTGCTGTGACTCCAGTGCTGTGTGCTGTGACTCCAGTGCTGTGTGCTGTGACTCCAGTGCTGTGTGCTGTGACTCCAGTGCTATTTGACGTTATATGTGTGCTGTGTGCCAACTAATGCTGTGTATGGAGGTAGAGTTGCCAGATTTAGAAAAGTGCAACATGCACCGAAGTGGGTTAATGTACGGTTAATGTAATGAAAACGATTAATAATGTAATAAAACAGTTAATGTAATAAAAGCAGTTGATGTAATGACTGTCCTCTCTAATGTAATAACTGCCGGTTAATGTAATAAAAAACCTGAATTGGTTAAGTAATAACTTAATTAACCGGCAGTTATTACATTAAAGTCATTATTACATGAAGCATTTTTATTACTTTAACCGTTGAAACAACGGGGCGGCCGTACAGTGAGGGACTGAAACTGTCAACGGTCATTTTCAATCAATTGCTTTGACCCGACATTATATTGTCCAGTCCAGAGAACAAACTGGACCTGTACAAATCGTTTGAAAACTGGACATCTGGCAACCCTATGTGGAGACCCCAGGGCTCCACATAGGGTTGCCAGATGTCCAGTGTTGTGTTTCAGTGCTGTGTTGGTGACTGAGTGCACTTTGGTGATAACAGTACCATATGTGATGACTCCAGTGCCGTATGTAGTGCTTGAGAGCCTTTTGGTGTCACCAGTGCACACCTTGCAGAGAAGACCAGACCACAATGAAAAATCATATAAATCGCAACGTGTATACAATCCATTTTCAAGTTTTCATAAGCAATATTATTTTTCTGATTTCAAGTTATAAATACTGTATGTACATTTTACTTCAAAAATGCATGCCTTGTGTTCCTGAAGGTATGTGCGCATTAATGATTTTGATTGGTTATTTTCATGTGATTCACATGACGCATCTCTTTTGCTCTCCACTAGATGGCATTGCAGAATTAGCCCCCTCCCTTTAGTGCCAGACAGTACTGTCTCTATGTGCTGTCAGATTATGGAAGTGATGATTCAGCTGATGTGGGATAATGGGGTGCTTTATAACAGGCAAATAAGATCATATGATTAACTTAGAAGAACAAAAAGCTTGCCTGAGTAATTGAGTAATTGAGCATTGAGATGAAATGTTTTCCATCTGTTTCTCATTATTATTTGCTGGCTAAGTACACATGCTTATCTAGGGGGATTTGCCTAAGCCACATATTTTTTTAAATTTATTAACTCATTTATTTTCACATATTATACATATTTTATTTATTTATTTATTGAACCTGCTTAATATGAAGCTCATTGCCATAGGAAACTATTACAGAGTTATTTCCAACCTATTGCTCCACTGTGTACCAGCATCACATTCACATGTAAAAACAATTCTCTTTCACTTTAAAGAGAGGAATGTACAGGGACCAGTGAGAAGGATTTGTCTAAAATGGTAAAAAAGTGACTTTGTTGTTTAATTTGGGACTTCTGATAGGTATAGCTTCCACACAGCAGTTCTGCAGTTCCAATCATTACTCAGTTTCACTGTCCCACACATTGTACGTCTATGCATTTATCACATGGTCAAAACTGAAAAGCATAACATACTGTAGTTAGTCGAATATTAGCCCAGTTGTCATCTGAATAGAACAAGCCTTGCCATGTCTCTAACCTAGGAAGATTTGTCGTGGTTTTGTCTCTTGTGTGAATAACAGTGTGTTGCGTTTCATTATGCATGAGTATGTTCACTGTGTGTATGAATGTGTGGTTATGTGCTTGTGCTGTTGCAGGCTCTGTGCAGCAGAAGCAGCTTGTGATTGGTGGGGAGATATGCCTGTGGGGGGAGTACGTGGACGCCACAAACTTGGCACCTATGCTGTGGTAAGAAAAAACTCACCAGTACATACATATAGCCCACTCAGGGTGATCAGTACAGACCACTGAGTAAATCAGGACATACAGTGCAGTCCGTAAATATTTGGAAAGTATATGAATGATTTCATATACCTGCACTAAGGAAGCGATTGAAAAGACCCAAGTAATCAGAAATGGCTGAGAAGCCAATTGTCCAATTACCTTTGTTCCCCTTAAATAGGACGACTGCACTGTGCATACACTGTGTTACATTCAGAGCACAATGCCTGCTCTCACAATATGCACCACATGACCACACTGCATTGATGAATAGAATCAATCCGACTTCAGCTCAGATTCGCCAGTAGGAGGTTACTATGAAAGACAGGTGTGTGCGGGTAGCTTTTTAAACTCTTATTTACTATGTCTGTCTGTGTGTCCCTTTCTGTGTCCCTATGTATATGTGCATACATGTGCTTGTGTAAATATATGCCTGTATACATGTGTGCTTGTGTGTGCGTACGTGCATGTGTGTGCGCATGCGTGTCTGCATGTGTGTGCTTGTGTGCATGTGTACGTGTGTGTGTGTATGTATGTGTGTGTGCGTGCACAGGCCGAGGGCAAGCGCAGCAGCAGAGAGACTCTGGAGCGATGAGGAGCAGACCTGCACCGTGTCCGAAGCCTTCCCACGCCTGGCCAAATTTCGCTGCAGTCTACTGAGGTACGGGATGAGGGGGCATCGATGTGCAGTCTGAGGACACAATAAATAAATCAACCATCATGCGGTAACTGTGCTGACATTAACAGTTGTCAGCAGTTGAGCTGTATGTATGCACCCTTCTTTTTTGCTTCTCCCTCTGATTTGTTTCTCAATACACTTCTGTCTTCCACTTTTCTGTCTCCCTCTCTCCCCCTACACCCCACCCCATCTGAAGGCGTGGGGTCCAGGCAGGCCCTCTGTCAGTGGGCCACTGCCAGCAGGAGTACCAGGAGCTATAAAGGCGAAATGAGGAAAGGGCTAAAGATGGGTCCGTGCGGGACAACAACAGAATGAGCCTATTCATACAAATCTGTATGATTCAATATGACTACTTTGGATGGGTTTTCCTCAAGTCCAATGGCAGTATGGATATCATGTGGCCAGGTGAAACCTCTTTACCTCCTCTATTGGTCGCAGAGCCTTCGCCTGCCTAAAGATGGTTGCTGCCATGCATCACCCCTCTGGGGTTTTTGAGTGTGGTTCCCCAGATTTCACAAAGGGCTGTGCAGGCCTTGCATACAAGGTGCTCTGTAAATGCATTTTATCATTAAAGAATTCACTTAATTCTCTAGTAGCTCCTGTTTTTCTCCATCCAAAAGTTGGTCAAATGAAAATGGTCTTCCAACCTAAAACAGCAGTCAGGGCCACCCCAATGCAACTCCACTGACATACTCTCTCTCACACACACACACATGTAGACACATGCGCGCACACACCCGCAGGTATTGAAAAGACACCATGTACATCACATCATAAAAAGAGTTTGAATTAGACAAAATGGCTTGGACTAGAGAAGAAGTTGTTATTTATTACCCTGAAAACTGTCAGGAAAGACATTCAGCAAAGCAAGATTGAATGTCTGGTGTTTGGAATTGGATATGCTTAGCCACATGGCAAGTTGATATAAAAATAAAAATCAGGCCTTTAACATCTCTGACGCACATCATGTTCGGTATGGTGTGAGTTTACAGATATAGCCTAGGCAAGGCGGACATTTAATTGCTCTACAGTCCATTCAGACTACAGTGACGGAGGAGAGCTGAGCACGTCAACGGCTCAGAAGAGGGGTGATCTGACACTTATCTCCCTCTGCCCAACCTCCATCAGCACATACTGCTGACCACAGCATCAGCTTGCTTTGGCTGGCACCTGTTTACTGTCAGAGATTATGGGGCAGGGCAATGCAGGGCGGGGCCAGAAGCAGGCTGGGGGGGTTACAGTGGCCGAGGCTGGTGGGTGGATTGTGTCCTGGAGACCAGTAATTTTAATGAACCTCCACAACTTGGAGCTTTTCCATGCATTTAGAGTGTAAATAATTCTAGTTCAATAGATAGTTCCATTTCAGTTGTGATCTTGGGGTTCAAACCTAAGCATACTGAAATTGACCCAAACTGTCTGGGCCAATTAAAAACATATATAAAATGAGAAATAATCTAAAAAAAATAATTTAAAAAAACCCCCAGAGAAAGTGAACTATCCCTTTAAACAGTAACGGGACACTGTTGACAGGCCCCTTCTGTGTGTGAATGGATGGGCCCCGTGGTCTGGAATCAGATCCTGTTTCTGCCAGTGCAACCTGTGGCTGAAGGCACCACAGGGTGGCCTCACCCATCCAGGTATGTTTCCCACAAACGTCTGATTAAAAGTTCTGCCCTATAGTGTATGCATAGAGAGATCTATGCCACCCAAATCCCATAGGGGTGTATCCTGTCCTGGGACGAGTAGCTTTGTCAGCAGGTTAGACACTGTGTGTGTGTTGGAGGTGCACGGACAGCAGCTGGTGGAACTCCAGTGTCAGCACAACAGATCAGATCCAAGCACCGCTCCCAACACCATCCCCCTTTAGTCAACAAACCCTTTATTCAACTACTAATGTGTTGGGGGTAGGGGTTTGGGTTTGAGTTGAGGTTGGCAGTGTATAATAATCTATCCCCACAGATGGTAAGGAAGATGATGACGGAGGCCATCAGTTTAAGAATTGCAGAGATTGGTTGTGTTTTGGGGTCACCAAGTCTAAGAAAGATCATAAAATGGCACCTCCATACCAACAAAGACAGCCCTTACTGAGCACAATAAACAAAAGCAAGCATCTTGAGTTTGCTAAACCACATTGGAATTATGATTGGAAGAGATTGCTATGATCAGATGAGACCAAATTTGAACGTTTTGGCCGTACACACCACCGACATGTTTGCCGGCAAAATGGAACGCATACAAAGGGAAGCACCTCATACCTACAGTCAAATATGGCGGTGGGTCATTGATGTTTTGGCGATATTTTCAGGGGCCCTATTTAAGATCAGTGGCTAAATTAATTCAACAAAGTACCAGGAAATCTTAGCATAAAATCTGGTTGCCTCTGCCAGGAAGCAGAGACTTGGTCATAGGTGGCTCCAAACATACATCAAAATCCACACAGAAATGTTTAAGCAAAAACAATAAGCATGTTTTGCAATTGCAATCTCATTCTCCAGACTTGAATCAATTGTGTTTTCTGACCTCATCACAAATCACAGGAAAAGACTCATGGCTGTCATCTTTTCCAGGGGTGTTTGCACAAAGTATTAGACCAAGGGTGCTAATAATTGTGAAACCAGGGGAAATATTTAACTATTCATAAATAAGGCACACGACTGTACATAAGGTCAAAGCTTATCAATACAAGAATAAATAATGATAATGATAATAGTAATGGATTGCACTTTTATAGCTGTTTTTAGCTTCCAGTAGCCAGGCCTGCATCTACAGTGTATATACTTTGGCCAGCAGCCAAGTAGCTATGTGCTTTGTCCATATGGCCAGTCCGTTAATTATAACATCTAGTATCATTACTGGACCTTGTATAATCTTATCTAAGGCTAAGGTCTGAAATCATCCAAAGTAGCCAACAACCTCGTCCAGCGGCCAGGTTCCACTCCAACCCTGGACTCTAATTTGAGTTACGAAAGAAAGATCAAGGGGTTTAAAGGTGTTACTTTATTGGGTCCTGCCGATTTGCTATGTAAAAATGGTTGTTTCCTTGATAATCATGTGACTAGCGTGCGGCCAGGTGGCCCAAAGTATGTCTCCAGCCATATTCCGGCCCTCGTGATACATAGGTCAGCTCTGGTCAAGGTGCACGCCAACCTTCTCTATCAGACTAATGCTAATACTGAGACAGACAATTCTAAGTTCAAAGGTCAAACACACACCCTTCTAATCATTTGACATCTGTTGTAATTCTAATTTTACACAGGTTTACACCCTCATACAGTCAGCATGAACTCATTCACAGAGTGGAGCATGTTGTGTCAATGCTTAGAATACCTCAGGAGTCAGATTATGTACTAAAAATACTAATCTTTTAGCACTCTTTAGAGATCTCCGATCAGTGTTCATACAGTAACTTGCCTGCAATTGATTATTCTTAAACTGAGTGGCTGGTGGGCGATTTAAAATGTATTAATCATTACTCGATGTAATTCCATTTCAGAGAAATAGATAGAAAGCTGATTCTGATAATGAAAAATACATTAAAATGCAGATAAAAAAGGCTTAAACAACAAATGCTAAGACATAATCAAAGCTGTAATTTCAGATGTTCCATCAGGTGATCCGTGTGACGTGACTGCTGCCCATTTCACTCCTAGACTCCTCTGAGGGAGTACTCTGCTCTATTGTTGCTTCACCAGTCTTGTTTTTTAGCCCCTTGTTGTACTTTGCAGTTTAATGTAGGAGTGTTGCAGTTCTATTTGCATTTAAATTGTAGTTGCATTTGTATTTATCGTGGTACTGTAGTTATTCCTTACTGACTTGGCCTATTTGCCACATGTACTGGAATTGTACCCCCCCCCCCCCCCCCACCACACCCACAGACAACAGTGGACAGGTGCTGCTGTCTGGCTTTTGTCTCTGACCTAACACAGTTTAAGTCCTTAATAAGATAAATAACAATGCAAAAAAATCTCTGACTTCAGCAGACTAATTAGGAGAGAATCACACAAGGGTCAGGAATTAGGCAAGTAGACAGCATATGCCATATGGTCGGAGAACAAGGTTTTTTTTGTACTGCTCTCTCAATCTTACTGCTAATTGTTTTTCTACCTCTGCTTCCATCCCCCTCAACCCTGCCCCTTATTTGGTGTCTTTGCTAACTACTCTAAATAGTGCCAGATTAAGCAGATTAGCTTTGATTGTATGGGTTTTACAATGTTTTAGGACTTGTCTGTTATAGCTTAGGAAGGGCACACTGACATCAACAATAAATATATTCCATCACAGCCACCTGTAGTGTGTGTTAACAGAAACTGTTCTTTCAAGGCTGGATGTGACAGATTAGAGAGAAGGTATTCCATTGGTTAACCAGCTACCATCACAGACAAGCTACCATCACTAGCTGCTTAACCAGCTCATACCCAGCTCTCAACTCAACAGTCCATGCTCAGGCCTAACCCAAGCCAAACACAGGGACTCAGTCTTGAGCTTAGGGATATCAGCAACCCAATGTAGATGACCCACTGCATCCAGATGAGCACGGAAGATGATGAACTAAAGATGTAACGGAGGGAAATGAGCAGGGAGGGCAGGGAGCTCATAACGTGCAGACCTTTTGCAACCTTCTTCCCTCCCGTTCACATTCGCCCGCCTGGAACAGGCTGCACAGTGTGACCGAATGATCCATCTGGAGAGGGGTGGTAAAGATTAAGAGGATGACCAGTAAGGATGTGCTTACACAGCGGGTGAAGCTTATCCTCCCGCCAGGAGCCTCCAGAATGTAGCCCCACACACAAACAGACGCTCGCGAGCAGGACAGGTGGAGCACTCCCATCTCTCACTCTGCACAGCTCTACATTTCACTCCACACCTCTGCCCAGACACGCTGGAACCTGGACACGAGAAGCTTCCACAGTCACCTACCACCGGCATTAAGCAGAGCAGATAGCATTGGAAACCAAAAGCAGCTAACAATTGGCTGTTCGGACCATTAGCCAGACGGACTGCCCAGGGTTCAGAAACTCGAAAACCGGATGAAGGTGCCGGCCGACTGCACCTGCTGACCACTGGTGACTCCACCTCTCTGACCTTGGAGTTGGGTCCTAGATATGTATAGCACAGTGTGCACCCTCAAACAATAATTTAAACAAGGTGGAGACATTCATCTGGAACGTCTGCATTTTACCCAGGATTCTCCTCTCTCATCCTCCTATTGGACACCTCCTTCTAACTTTGGGTAGATGGAGGACCTCCCTGCCTCCCAGATCTCCATACCTCCCTCGTCCTTAAGTGGGCCCACAGGGAGCAATGGCTCAGATGTCACACGTGAAGGTAAGAACAGAACTCCAAGGAGTGCAGGAGTCCTATTGTACTTCTTACATGTTGATGCTAAACATGCTGAATTGAGCAGTATTACAGATTGTGCGACATTTGGCACCCCATGTAAAACACTGAGAACAGTGAAATGCTACTAACTGAAATAGAAGATAAAATGTTTTTTTGTTTTTTTTAATGATAGGACATGTTTTCCTGAATATTCTGGAAAAAATACATTTCTTTTGAAATTGTCACTAATCTGAATGAATTTTACTCCTGTCCAAAGGTTTATAGAGTACTAAACATAATTATTTGATCAAAGTCAACTTGCACAGCAGGATACTAAGTCCACACATTTTTAAATTTAATCTAATATCTAGAATTTCTCAATACATGTTTATGTTATGTTTATTATGTTTTTTTGTGGTATTGATAAAAGATTGTAATGTACTGTATGTACGGTACACTTACACATGGTAATCACTGAACTAGACTCGGTTTGACTTTGGGAGGGGACAGGACTCATCTATGAGTTAGATGTTTGGGCATGGGATGAGAGAGTTGGATTATTAGAACGATAAATGTGTGAACCAGACTTGGGTCAAATATGTGCTATAGTTGTTTTGAATGAAAATATTTGTTTACGCTTTACTGAGCTTGTCTGGTATATTGGAACCTATAAATTACTCTTCAGATCCTTTCGGCTGGTTCAATTGCACCAGGAAAGATCAATCGAGCACATTGAAGTATTTGAATCCAAAACAATTATGTATTTGTCCCAGGTCATTCAGGAGCCAGTTTTTCAGTGACCGGTTTTGGTATTCTGGTTTTACTGACATCTCTGTGGTCAGGACCCTTTAATAAGACAATAAAGGGGCAACTACTGAGCACATCAGCAGCAAGTTTCAAAACATATGTAGTTGGTCATATTGTCCTTGGTTTACATTGTAATGGACAGTTTTTAAGTCATTCAGGTTTTTTTTTTATCATCATGGTGCATCATTTCTCTTCATCTCCCTCTGTCTCACTCACTCTCATATCCTCCCTCTGTCTCTCCATCTTTCTGCTCCTCTTTCTCTCCCTCTCCTTCTTTCTGCTCCTCTTTCTCTCCCTCTCCTTCTTTCTCCCTGCCCTCCAGAGCAGAGCCGAGCCCCTGGTACATCCCTAAGCACGGCCCTGCTGTGTAAGGTGTGTGGCGACAGCAGCAGCGGGAAGCATTATGGGATATACGCCTGCAACGGCTGCAGCGGCTTCTTCAAGCGGAGCGTGAGGAGGAGGCTCATCTACAGGTGAGGAGGGCTGGCCAGGCAGGGATCAAGAGGAGGTTCCTTCTTCATCCTTAATTTGATAATTATGGCTCACACAATGTTCTCCAAGCACAATTACTATTTAGCTTTTATCCAGAACAAGTTCATTCAAACTGAAGGACCCTCCTGAAAATGTAATCTTAAACCAGCCTAATCAGGTCAAGCTGGCTTAAGCTGTTTTCAACCACTTTTATAATGGGCTCCAGAATTATTGGCACCCCTCACTGGCAATGCAAAAAAAGTATTTCATTATATTATTTAATATCACCTTTGTTCAATCATACTTTAAATGACCAAATGAGACCAAACTTGAATGGGAAATCACATATCATGAGCATTGCAAGCAAAACCTTTCACACCTTTGCAAATACAGTGCTAGTAAAGATTCAGGTGCCCACCCCCTGTGCCAGGTTAGTCTCTTAGACCGTGTTTTACTCCCTGATCTCACAGGTGCCAGGCTAGCATGGGCAAGTGTCCCGTGGACAAAACTCACAGGAACCAGTGCCAAGCCTGCCGTCTGAAGAAGTGCCTACAGGCTGGCATGAATAAGGATGGTGAATGCAGCCATTTTCTCTTCTGAATGTTACAGTGTGCTTGTGGAGACAATAGCAAATTGCAATGCCATGTTAGACCTGCTGCCCATTAGGAGCAAGATTGGCAGTCCCAGTTATAGAAGAGAAGTGGCTATTTTTGCTAGGTTCTGACCACCCTCTCTTCTGTGTCTCCTGATCTGCCCCACCCCAAACACACACACACACACACACACACAATTACACAATTACACACACACACACACACACACAGCAGTGCAGAATGAACGGCAGCCCCGCAGTACAGCACAGGTGAGGCTGGACTCCATCGACCTGGATGCCGAGAAGCAACACCTCGCCACCGTATGGGAACCAACCTCCTCTTCCTCCTCCTCCTCCTCCTGCTCTGACATCACCAGGCCCCACATCATGTCATCCATCTCCTGCTCCATCAGCTCCTCCACCTCCCTGCCACAGTGCGCCACCCCTCAAAACAACCACCGCTTCATGGTCAGTCTGATGACTGCAGAGACCTGCACCAAGCTGGAGCCCGAGGACGGTGAGAACACAGGCAAACCTGAACTCTAGAACTCCAGGAACACTAGATCGCAAGGACAGCTGGAGCAGAACTAGTGGAGCAGCCTGTAGCCTTGTGGCTAAGGTACATGACTGAGACCTGGATGGTTGGTGGTTCAAGCCCCAGCGTAGCCACGATAAGATCCATGTCGCTGTTGTGCCCTTGAGCAAGCCCTTAACCCTTATATTGCTCCAGGCGGGATTGTCCCCTGCTTAGTCTAATCAACTGTAAGTCGCTTTGGATAAAAGTGTCAGTTAAAGAACTGTACTATAATGAAACAAAGAACACCAGAAAGTCTGAACATTGTAATTACAGGGCCGTTTATTCTGTATGATCAATGGCGTCTCCAGTGCAAAACATTTAAGGGAGGATATCAGTCAAACAAGCTTGGTTTCCTAATGGCACACCTCCCTTAAATGTTAAATTCTTCAGTCTTTCTTCATGAGCCATCTTTGTAAGACCTGGGCCAAGTCTTGTTGCCCTTCTCTGTACCTTTTTGAGGCTGTCCAGTGAGTAAAGAATTTGTATGTTTAACATTGATACAACACTAAAAGCTTGTATTTGTTCCCTCTTTCAAATTGCATGTACTGAAACAAAGGCATGCCTTTGTCACAATTGTTTCACCCTGTCCAGGCCTGAATTATCCCGTCTGTGTTTCAGCTGATGAAAACATCGACGTGACGAGCGGTGAGCCGGAGAGGGCACCCTCGGAGGGCCGGATGTCGCTCTGGCTGTCCGGAAGCCAGGAGAACGTGTACGAGACCGCGGCTCGCCTGCTCTTCGCGTCCGTCAAATGGGCCAAGAACCTGCCCGTCTTCTCTAACCTGCCCTTCCGAGACCAGGTGAGGCCCACGACTCCACCCTCCCACCGTGTGCATGTTTGTGTGCCTCAAAATGTAGCTGCCTGATTAGTCACAGGTGTCTTCAGAGGAGTTTAGGCAGTACCGGAGCAGCATGTAATGAGACACACTTTGAAGGCAATTCAGCTGACTAGTTCATGGAAAGCTCACAGACACTCAAAAGCATTAAAATATGGTATTTCAGTATGTTATGTAATGAAAATTTAGTAAAAAAAATATAACTACAACAAAATATTGAGCTTGCTGTATACTCTTATACAGTTCTGTGCGAAATCCGCCACTGTTTTCAGCCGCCATTCATTTAACTTAAGTAAAATCTTAAAGACTTATGGGATATCCTACCAGGCGAAGGATACATGCATGCTGCCTTGATGGCACCTTAGAAGGCATCATTTTTTGCAAACTTTTGAATGGGCCAGCACTCAATGCATTCCTGCCATAGAATACTGCCAAAGAAAGTAGCATTTTTGCGGTTTGAAGCACAGCCATTCTGTGCTTATGATGAGCATGAGATGTGAACATGGAGGTAGTCTGTAGAGCAGGTTTTTATCAGTCTGTGGCGATAAGATCCACCCACATCCTCTTGCTCAGGTGATCCTATTGGAGGAGGCCTGGAGCGAGCTCTTCCTGCTGTGCACGGTCCAGTGGTCCATGCCCCTGGACAACTGCCCTCTGCTCTCCCTGGCTGACCTCTCCGCAATCTCAAAGAACAAAGCCAGCTCCACCAGAGCTCACCTGCGCCTCCTGCAGGAGGTATTTGGCCGCTTCAGGGCCTTGGCCATCGACCCCACTGAGTTTGCCTGCCTCAAAGCCATCATCCTGTTCAAGCCAGGTGGGTCCCTGGCTCAGACCTGCTATGAAACATAATGCGAGGTTATCATATACTTTGGTGAAAGTAGTCTTTCATTCTTCTCGCTGACTGAGCAGAGGCCCGTGGCTTGAAGGATCCAGAACAGGTGGAGAACTTGCAGAACCAGTCTCAGTTGATGTTGGATCAGCACGTCCACACACAATACCCTGGTCAACCTGCCAGGTGAACGCACCTGACACTCTAACTCTGCCTATGACTGTTCTCTGTGCAGTGTTAGACTCTCTGTGACTCAGCCCTGTTCACTGTGTTGGTTCAGACTCTCTGTGACTCTGGCTCTATGACTCTATAGCCCAGTTCTCTCTGCAGGATCAGAATCTTCAATTCCTGCCAGTGCAGGTTTAGATTCTGACTCTGTGACTCTCTGACTCATCCCTGTGTAGTCTTAGATCTTGATTTTGTATGTTTCTGACTGACTCCCTGTGCAGATGTAGATTCTGACTCTTTGGTTCTCTGACTGACTCCTCCCTGTGCAGGTTTAGATTCAGATTTTTGGTTCTCTGACTGACTCCTCCCTGTGCAGGTTTAGATTCTGATTTTTGGTTCTCTGACTGACTCCTCCCCCTGTGCAGGTTTAGATTCTGATTTTTGGTTCTCTGACTGACTCCTCCCCCTGTGTAGGTTTAGATTCTGACTCTGTGATTCTCTGACCGACTCCTCCCTGTGCAGGTTTGGGAAGCTCCTGCTGCTTCTGCCATCCCTGCGTTTCGTGGCATCAGAACAGATCGAGCTCCTCTACTTCCACACCACCATTGGCAACACACCCATGGAGAAGCTGCTCTGTGACATGTTCAAGAACTAGTCTGGTCTGGAGTTGGACCAGCTTGACGTAACCCAGCAGGCCTGAGGACGAGGACTCTCAGTCATTAATGGCATTTACTGTCCTGAGGGGCCAGTAATTCTTAACGGCCTTACATTTTTCTGATTAGAAAGCTTTTCTAATAAACACGTTTTTCCACTTCCTTTATTGTATCATGTCTCTCATTGTCTCTCAGGTGTAACTGGATCACATCAGTTTGCTTTTCCTGATATTGTGCGATGTATATTTTAGGAACTCTTGTGTGTGCAGAGTATAAGTGTTGATTTCTCCACACAGCAATGCAGACCCTTGTCTGTTATAATCCAATACACTCACACAAAGCTCAGAAAATAGTGATTTATTTGATAATCAATGAAACTCGATTTCGAGGATTCTCTCTCACAATAGCGCAGGAAGGGTTGTACAGCTATGTGGAATAATTCATTTAACATCTATGACATGAAATTTGGCACATTGAGCAAAAAACAAAATTCTTAAATCTACTATAACTCGACTGCTCCACTGTCTGTCACTCTGAGGGAATGCCAGCCACAGTTGGCACTGGAACGATTTGGATCCCACACCAGATCCCAATGTGCTGTTCTTGGCACATTCATGCACAAGAACAGTACCTTAAAGGGATATTTCACTGTGGTATAACAAGTCATTTTGCGGAGCTCACCCCATTGTATTTGCATAAATAGCATGACTACGAGCATCAACTGTCCCTACTGGCCATTAATGGCATCACCATTTTTCCCATTTGTCTGGTTCCCAATTCACTCCGATTCATTTTTAGGACCTTGTTGAAATTAATAGTTTTAGAGCACACACTGTCTATGGAGGATATTAGCTTGATAAATAGAGTGCTTTTGGTGCTAATGGTGTTTTCTTTAGCTGATGAGCTGTTTTCAGTTTTAGGTTAGCTATAAATATAACTATTTTCAGATTGGCTACTGTGTTGAAACACAGCAAGTTGTAGTGTGTCCCATATGAATATGTCATTGTGTTCAAGAATGCATCATCCCACATCTTCTTTTTAATTTATAAGGCAATAAAATGTAGAAAATGCATCAGATATTAGAGATATAGGCCATTTTATTTTAGTCCTCTCTTTTATCGATCTATCATCCCCAGCAGTGTGTGTTTTAAAATGATTCATTTTTGCGAGGTCCTGAAAATGAATATGAGTGATTTGGGAGTTGGATAAATGGGAGAAACGGCAGTGCAGTTAAAGGTCATGTAAATACAATGTGGTAAGCTCCACAAAATTACTCACGTTATGAGTGACATATCCCTTTAACACACACCCATCAACTCATCTGTACTGTTATTCAGAATCTGCGAACACAACTCTGTGTAGTATAAAAAAATATATAGGCCAAAACATAAAATATAAAATGTTACTCAAAGACAAAATACAAATATTTAAGTGAATTGACACATATTACTAAGGACAAGTGCAATATCGAGATATTGAGCTGAGCTATTTAGACAGTAGCTTAAAGTATATCCATATGTTTCACAGAAAACTGCGCAACCTTACCTCACATACCTGAAAAATACATTTAAAATTCAAGTGCAGCCCAGGGTACAGCCACATAATCAGTAATCCTCTCGCATGTTTGAAATCTTAATAGAGTTAGAAGAGCTTGGAAAGAGGGCCAACACTGCCACCTGGAGACTGCAGTCAGTAGTGCCCGATCCTGTAATCACGTGACTTACTATGGCATCATTTTCAGATTTCTTCCACATTCAAGCATTAATACGTATAGTCAGAACTTTTAGACAAGCCCAAATGCCATTAATGTTAAAACAGATAAACCGCATGCAATTGTTTGCAGGCACATTTTGAAGGGGTATTTTGAGAATTACTTATAATGTTTTAATGGCTTATTGAATGTATTAAACATATTAAAGATGCAAAAGAAAATAAAGTAATACTCTATCCATGTATTGACGGTAGGGAGTCTTCGCATAGTTTTTTGGGAGTTTTTGTTGAAGTTTTCTGTGGTTTCTGGACAAAATGAGCGAGAAAGAGGAGGTCACTTGATTGGGTCCAGCTGCCTGTGCCTGCCAGGACCCATCGTTGAGAATGAAGCGCTCTTCTGGTGGAGAAAAATAGCAGCAGTCAGCTAACCACCCTGAGAGCAACCTTCCAATAAGATACATTGACATCTCTGCACACAGTCATAACTCTTTCTGTCATTACTCTCTAAAGCCTGAAACACGTAGCATAGCTATGGGTTGGGTATGTTTGGGTAGCTAGCTAGCACACATCTCTGCTGTCTTTAAAGCTCAGATACGGGGACAGACTGTAGCCTAGGTGCTTGACAGGGATCTGGAAGGTTGGTGGTTCAAGCCCCAGTGTAGCCACAGTATGATCTTTACAGCTGTTGAGCTTTTGAGTAAGGTCCCTAACCCTGAATTGCTCCAGGGGGGATTGTCTAATCTACTGTAAATCACTTTGTATAAAAGTGTCAGCTAAATAACACATTATTATTATAGATGTGATTTTGTTTTGGTGCACTGACCAGATGGCGGTTGTGCAAGATCATGTTGGATGTGCGGGTGAACCCGTGGTCCTGTTCACCCAACCTGGTCAGCATGTCCTGCTTCTCTCTCCCCCAGCGCCTGGAGCTCTCGTCCAACTGAACAAGAGACAAAAACACACAATTCATGCACACACACGCACACACAGACACACTGTGTGTGGGGGTGAGTGAATGTGTGAGTACATGGGCATGTTGTGGGGAGGTACCTGGCTCTCCAGGGTACGAATGCGTGTCTGTGCTCTCTCCAGCTGGCTCAGTAGACTCAGTTTCTCGCTGTCTGGGAGAGCATCCAGCTTCTGAAAAGAAGGTGGCAAAAGTCATTGCCCAGTACATCCATAACTGGGGTACAGCTGCTGATAATGAACCCAATTAACCTATGAGGGGGCTTACATCGCACCGCTGATATTAAGTGCACAAATATGCCTTTAAAGGAAAACACTTTTTACACTGTAAGTAAAGTGTCCTATACAACAATGTGAGTTTCAGATAAACAGTTTAAAACAATATCTACCGCACTTGGAAGGCAGCATTTTTGCTTTACCTTGAGCTAAATGTAATAATTTAATACTCATTACTTTTGCATTATTGTGTGAGTCTATTTCATATCTCATGCTTGAAATATCTTTTTTCATGAGTCATTTCTTACAGGTTATGAAAATTTGACATTATGTTATGAAATGTTATTACCTAAGATGGGTAAACACATTATTTGAATGGTTAAATACATGTTTTCTTAAGATGTTGAATTATTTTGTATTTATTTTTTTCCAGTTTTGGTAACAGGGTTGAGCAAAATCCAACCATTGTCAGGTTGAGTGTGAATGCCAATGAGACTATCCTGAAGAGTTTCCAGTTAACTGCCTTTGCCTGCCTCCTTTAAGGGGGCTTCTGAATTTCAGAGCAACGCATCCAAACGCTCTGCATGTGTCAGCGGTTTGCTGTCCCAGCATGCTCTGCTTGATGACCTTAATGTGTTTGAAATCATCATTTAGCTCACGAGCGCTGGAGGAGTTCACAGTGGAGGGTGTGCCTTGGGCCTCTGTCGACACATGGACCTCTCCCCTGTGGCTCACCTGCACTGGCTGCTGGATGATGACGGGGGGCAGCGGCGGCTGGAGGCGGAGCCTCTCTAGCTCCGCCCTCAGACGCGAGTTCTCAGCTACCAGCACCGACTCGATCTCCTTCCTCCTGTTGTCCTCCTCACCTGTGGGCAGGTGAGGATGCTAAGGCCTAGTCCCCACACTGTCTCACAGGAGACCACAGAGCTCTAACTAAAGTACCCCTACATTACTAATCCCCAGCACGGCACTGGATTCCCTCATAAACATAGCTTGTACTACATACAGTGCAGTACAGTATTTGGACAGCAAACAGTTGAAAACAATTACTGAATTAAGGGTCTGAATACTTATGTATAAGAGATTCCAGTTTTAGATCTTTTATAAATTTGCTGAAGTTTCTAAAGACATTCAGTTTATCATTATGGGTTATTCAGTGCAGATTAATGGGCAAACATTTTATCCATTTTAAATTAAATCTACAACACAATAAAGTGTGCAAAAAGGGGTCTGAATACTTTCTGAAGCCACTGTATATGAACTGAGCACAGGGTTCTTCTGGTGCCTCTGCTAGGTTCTCCTTATCACACAAACTGTGGAGTCTCTCTCACCTGCTTGTTTCTTCCCTTGTTTGCTTTTTTCTGTGTTTTCCTTATTTCTCCCCCTCAGGTTGCTATCCAGCACCTTCTCCATTTTCTCTATCACCTGTAGACCGGAAAGGGACATCAGAAAGAGCGCAGGGCGTATGTGTACGGTCTATATGCATTTCCCTCCCAGGGGTGTCACACGCCATGTGACAGTCATATACTATATTATTGCAATTATATTATGCATGTGGTCATTTTCTGTGAGGAACTACATGGTCTTTACACATGCGCACCCTATACGTATAAACCTCCCGGAGCAGTCCTCGTATTTGTTTTTTGACTGAGGAAGACATTGTAGGCTTTGAAACTGTCAGTCTCTCTGTCCAGTAAACGACATGTATTGCTCTGAGCTCTGTGTCCTCCAGCGGCCCTTATGTTCAGGCTAGTCCCTGTGAAGTTCTGCAGTAGCCTTTCTGTATGGTGTATACTGTGTGTACTCAGTGTGTAAAGTGAGTTCATAGCGTGATAAGCGGAGCACAGACAGTAGATAAAGTGAGAATACAGTGAGCGAGCACGCGGTGTGCAGGCAGTGCGTTAAGCGAGGCGCTCGGCACCTTCTCCTGTTGCCGTATGGTGGCCTCCAGGGCCCCCGCCCGGCTCAGGCGGGTCTGGCAGCGCTGCAGAGCAGCCTGCTGCTGCTGGTGGGCCCTCTGCAGCCGAATCAGCTCCTTAGCGCAGTCGTTCTTCTGAGAGAAGAGAGAGAGAGAGAGAGAGAGCCGGGACAGAGGGGGCAGAAGGTCAGAGGTCAGCCCTCCGCAGTTACAAAACGTTTGCGTTACATTTTGTTTGGCAGACATGTTTACCCAAAGCAAGGTACAACAAAATGCATAACAAAGGTTGTTGGAACAACTACAGAGCAGAGGTCAGATAAGGGGCAATTCTCATTTCTCAGGTGTCGGTTATCCACAGCCATGAAAATCAGGTCTAGTTCATGCAGTCAGTAAAGTTATGGCAAGTGATAAACTAGAAGTGAGGAATGATTACAAGAGATATGATAAAGAGTTATATCAAGATGAAGATACAAGCGCCACATGAAAGTGCTAGAACATCAAGATACAAGTGTTACATGAACCTGACATTGGATTAGGGGTAGTTCTGCAAAGGAGTGTTGTGTGAAAGTTAGTCAAGGTAAAGTCTAAAGAGATGTTTCCAGACCACGCAGGAAAATGGGCAGTGACTGAGCGCTTTGGTCAAGGTGACACAAAGTGAGGTCAGAAGTCACAGCACACAACACACAACACACAACAGCGGTCCCCACTCCTGGTCCTGGAGAGCCGTAGGGTGTGCTGGTCTTTGTTTTCTCTTAATATCAGCAACCAATTCAGACCCTAGATAACAAGGAGTGAGGACCACTGCTGTACAACCATTATTTGTTGGTATGGCCCATGAACCTCCAGCTCTCATTATAGATGTGAAAGACATGCACAGACGCGCAGGTGAACTCTCACCTTGATGAGCTCATTCTGCAGCTGCTGGATCTTGTCCTTCTGCGAAGCCGCTGTGCTCGTCTCGCTGGCCAGCTTGAACTTCAGTGACACTGTGAGAGAGGGTGCCAAAGAGCACAGTTTTTACCAAAACTCAGTCAACCCAGCTAGCACCCTGCAGCTCCAAAAGACACAAACACACATAAACACCAATCTCCCATAACCCTCAACAACCCCAGAACCCTGCTGCTCCTTTAGAAACACAAATAAACTTCCACAAACCACGAAGCCCACCAAGAAGAATAGCATATTCCTTTACAAATACCCCTGGCAGAGGCTCCCAAATATCTTGTTTGCAAAAGATGCATGCCATCCACATAGGCTTCGAGTCACAGGTTCAAGCCTGGGGTTGAACATTAGGCGACTGCGACCACAAGCCTGCAGTTGACTCATTCAGGTCTCAGCATGGTTTAGTCGGTGAGATGTGCCTTTCATCCAATCAGCACAAGCTCCCTTGTGGGGTAATCACTAGTTCACAGGTGAGTAATCTGAAAATCATGTGATTCAGCGACTGTGCTGACAGTATGCGAGTGTGGGTGGCACAGAAATAATTATGAGGGACAAATAGAGTTTCCAAATTACAGAGGAAGTAAACAGGGAAGCTTTGTTTAAAATATGCAGGAAAAAATAGATTACAAGAATAAAATGTCACTGCCATAAATCCAGCACTTCACTTAACTTCACTTAATTGTAAAGTATGCAACAGGTTCAGAGTGGAAACTGTATTTATATAAAAGTTTTTTTAAAATATCTGCTTGATGATAATAACCAGGCAAAGCAGAGGACGGGATTCCTCCTGTCCTTCAGGAGATAAGAGATTCATATTCTCTTATCAGCCCTCTCTCCCTGAAGCAGAGCTTATCGCTGCTCACCACAAACCACCTGGTGGATCAGCAGACCTGAAGCAGGGAACGTTTACGTCTAAAATTCTTATCAGACACAACAGGTGCTGAAGTCCAACTGAAGTCCAACTGACTATGGTCTATACTTTAGCAGAAAGGGCCACAACCTCATTAACTCTGTGCAAGATAATTAGATAGTTTGGGGGCCTCTGTGTGTGTGAACTCAGTCTCAAGCTGATGAGATATTCCCCCATTTTTGCTGCGCATTGGTTATTACTCGTGGAGGCAAACAGGTAACCAGTTTACTGTTCAAAACAGCACATTTTTATTGAAAATGCTTCTGAGATCATGATTGCAAATATCCTGTCCAGCAGGAAAGATAGCTACCAAAGTTACCTGTTCAACCTGTGACCTGTCCAGCATGCACATGGACACAATCTTGGAATAGATGTTTAGTATTTAGATTACTACATTGTCTTTGAATAAGGGAAAGACGTCTTTGCCTAACAGCAAGATGGGGAAGGGCATGCTACTGATTCAGCTAGCAGGGACAAGAGGATGACAGTTTAACAGGTAAGGTAGGACAGACCAGACCTGGGCCAAATACATAATTGGTTTGGATACAAATGCTAGTCTATGCTTTACTCGGCTTGCCTGGTTGCTATTAGAACCTATGAAATACTCTCAAATACTTCTGGTCCTCTTGGTTGGCCCAATTGCAACATGCAAGATCAATGAAGCACAGAAAAGTATATGAATCCAAAACAATTCTAGATTTGAGCCATTTTCTGACTCGGTCAGCGAGGACCGCAGGTGGTCGTGTTATGGTCAGGAGGTTGGAGGAGACGGGAGGCAGGATGGGCAGGGTCAGCAACGCACTGATGCGGTCGGCGATCTCAGCCTTGGTCATGACGTCCACGTCAGCGTCGTCCAGCAGGGTACGCCCCAGGTCCTCGTGCAGGGAGAGGTCGGTACGCAGGCGGCTGTTCTCCGACTCCAGCTGCCCCACCTGCCTGCGCAGGGTGATGATGTCGTCGGCCATCTTCTGCATGGCCGTGCGGTAGTTCGCCAGCTCCTGAGAGATGGAGAGCGAGAGAGACAAATAGACAAACGGACAATGGACAGAGAGAGGAGTGAAAAGGAGAAGAGGAGAGAAGGGTGGGGAGTGAAGGAAAAAGAGTAATAGCGAGGAAATTAGATAAAGAAAGGGAAACAAGGAAGTGTGATAGGGATTCTGCCAATTAATATAAAAAATACACTTCATTACAATGGCTAACATAGAATAAAATGATTCATGACCACACATACAGTATATGTAAGAGATATTCAATTGCAGCAGTAGGCATCTTGCACAAACTGGACATTTTGTTAGCTACAGTTTGTGGCCACCAGGTGTCCTCATTGTGCCTTGGCCCTGCCTTCCTGGACCATTCAATGGGAGAAGACCACCCATTATACCACAGCAGGATTTCTGAACAGTAATTCTGATGGTAATTCTCAGATAGATGTGCTGAAAAGAATAGGCAGAATAACTGGGTTACTCCCCCCATTGTCCAGGGAAGTGATAAACTGATGGCTTGATGGTCGGGGGGGATCATGGGATTGACAGGCAATGAAGTGTACCCCACACTCAGCTGAACCACAGCAAAGACATTCAACTTTGGTGCCCAGAGTAAGGCCTTGTCATTTAAAAAATTATGTCTTAAAACTTACTTACTACATTACAAGCAGGCCAGATAAGCTACAATTACATATATAATATTATAAAATTATTCTAAAATATTGTTATTATATTATAAAATGTGAACCTCAATGTAAGATTAATTTCAGTGCTGCAAGGCCCTCCATCACTGAATGTGGGGTGCGTGGATACACGAGCTTGCCCCCCTCACAAGCATGTGCAACAAACCGCTGGATCTTTTCCCTGTCACCGTCCAATAATTGAGCTGTGGGTGGAGAGGGGTGCGGCAGGGAGCTGCAGCAGTAGGGGGTCCCAATTTAGGCCTGGCAGTTTGTGAGTCCCTTGGGCCCCACTGAGGAAATTGAGTGCCTAATTGAAGCAGCATCTGATAGGATGGAATTATGATTGCACATGAGACAGGAGACTGGGGGATCCACGGTAGGCGGGAGAGGGGGGGGGGGTGTTATCGAAGGATGAGAGCCCGGAGAGAGCTCAATCATCTGGGCCGTGAAGTAGCTACACTCCCCCCCATCCCCCCACACACACACCCCCACACTATGAATTTTAATACAGAAGAGTGTGGAACTAAAAGACAATCTGAGATTACAGATGGCAGGGACATCACTCAGAAGTAGAGTGGAGAAAGTGTGTGCATGCAAATGCATGTGCGTGCGTGTGTGCGCACCAAAGTAAGTGTGTGTGTAATTTCTGTGTGTCTGCATATCTGTGTGTGTATGCCTGTGTATATGCATATCTGTGTGTGTGTGTGTGTGTGTGTGTGTGTGTGTGTGTGTGTGAATAAGCATGTGTATAATTAATGATTACATGAATAATGATACTTGCTATATAACATCCGGATGTTTTCCCCCAACAACAATGCAATTCCAAAGAAAAGACACTCTTTGATAGCTATGAATTAATTAATGCAATTAATCATTTGACATGTAATTGTTAACATTAAAAATTCAAACATGAAAAGGAAGATCAAAATACCCTGAAGTTCCTTTGTGAGAGAAGAGAACAATAAATGAACTGATCAAATGTCAGTAACTGAGCTGTCTGTAAAGGCCTTGAAATAACTGTATTTTATTCAGGGGCAAGCAAGCTCCACCTTGTGTTCCAGCCAGTATCTATTCTACTGAACACTAAGAGGAGATGGACAATGTGTTTTACTAAGTTAGAAGGGGATAGGAGGGTTCTTTTACCAAATGGCAAGGCAGGACGGAGCACATATTTTACCAGACAGTAAAGGGAGTCGCAGTGGCGGTCCCTCCTGTGAAGAGCATTTGCGAGTTCACAGGCAGCCTCTCTCTGGGACCCGTAACCGCGACAACCACTGTGGGCATTTCCCACACTGACATTTACATAGCACAAACAGTAGGAGCAGCAGCTACAGCAAGCTGAGCTGGTGACTCGGGAGGGTGCACCAAGGTGATTCCCTTTCCCGCAATGGGCAAAAAGCAGTTTCCTTGGTGATCAAACAGATGTTCTAGCAGTTATTTAAGCCAGTTCCTTCAGGTTCTTAAAAAAACGTAATTCAAGAGAAGTTGGAATCTTAAAAGATTAAATAATATGTTCACATCCCTGCACATTATGGCCTCACAGGTTTACTCCCATAGATACTACTTTCATTTTTTACGATCCTTAGAATAAGTATAAATTAAACAATACAAGACAATTTTCTTAAAACAAATTAAACAATCATACAGAGACAAATACTTTTCTATGATTTTAATGAGCTTGTCTGGAGTCCACTTGACAGGCTCAATGGCACCAGGCAAGATCCATCAAGCACAGAAAAGCATTTGAATCCAAAACAATTACGTATTTACATCTGCCATTACGTCTGCCATGATTTGCTGCACTAATTGCACAACTGTTGTAGTCATACTTACTCTTGTTTGGTGTTCAGTGACCTCTGCTGTGTTGGGTTCATCGTCTACTTCAGGATTCCTGATGTGTGTGTGGGAGGGGGCAAACAGTCAGAGATTAAATTCTCCCCACCTCAGCTCCACCCTCCCATCACTCCCTGGCAGAGAGACCACAGTGATCTCGTAAACTTCTTAAGACTTATCTTAAAGGGAAGGTAAAGATCATCCGGTGTAGTTTCCTCTAGTTCTGTTAGTGAGGCTCGAGGAACCCCAAGAGACGTGGGGCTATTCAGTTTTTTGTTTGGTTCAATGAGCTGGTGATAGACAGTACAATCTTGCCTCAATTTAGCATAGTTAGCTTGCACAATTCGTGGTGTGGCAACTATAGCTGTGTTAGAAAATATTTTTAAAATCCCTTGGCTGCCTTTAGCTAAAATTCTTTGTTTCAGTCTTGTTTCAATCATCTTGAAGAAAAATGTTGACATCTTAATGTTAACAGGGCCAATAGACCCAATAGTGTCTGACGCATCTCCTCATCAAGATCCACTCTGTGCAATGGGATGTTTTAAAACTTACACTCCTATGAGACACACTTAGCTCTCATGTCATTAACACACTTTTATGCCAGATGAAATCTTCTCCATGTCCACAAAATGGGAAATCAGGTCAATCTGCACGCATGATGTCTCATAGGATTAAGAATAGGGTCTCTTGGCAGAATCATTAGTGGAGTCTTTAACACTGTTAAACACTGTGTTTTTAGCACAGAAACCTATGGGCTGCAGGTTTAAGATCGTTCAGCTACTTAACCTGCTTAAAGCAAAGCCATCGATACCGAACTGGACTAATATGTCATATTATTGTGTCTGCACATGATTTTCTGGATATGATTGAAAGCACTGTGAATGCAGAGAATATCACTCCTCTTCAGAATTCCTGCTCTGCCATTGGCCAATTCATCATAACCAATCAGATGCCACATCAGGTTGGTGAGCTCAGTGGGGAAATTCAAACCTAGAAAATGTGTATATGCTGTATCTCTCCATCACTCTCCAGAGAATCCCCAGAGTTTCAGTTACTCTGTCCCTCCAGCTCTTTTCATCGGCTGTTAATATCAAGCTCTTTGAGGACTAACAGATAAATGGGATTCTGCGCCTTTCTCCAATAACTGCCACCTCACCTCAGCAAACAGGAATAGAGAATAAACAGGCAATAACCCCACAGTAACCACCAAAACACACGATTCATGATATGAATCATTTAAAATAAAAACAAACAAGAAACAACTATTCTTTACACAGCTATACATATTACATTAGTAAAAAGGAAATCATTCACCTCATTCAGTGTTTTATAGCAAAACTGAAATACACTGTGAGGTATATTAATCAGACTGCACAATACACCCCCAGCAAACAGAATCCAACAGCAGTCTATAATTGCGGCATTGAGCTGTTACTGCATAATTTTAAAGTCAAATTACTGCTAAATTGTTTACTGAAGGGTGAAGTGCAAGCCACTTCCGCAAATAATCATGCCCAGCAAACATGCTGGGATCATGAAAAAATGTCCTCTATTGATTAAAAATGTCCTCTATGGACAACATCATTGGCAAATCGAAAACAGGATTAGATGTAAAAAATTCCTAACTATCTCTAAGTGTGAGGGGGCAGGGGCATGGCTCACCGTGTCTGTGCGTCAGGGAGTCTGTAGGTCTCGTTCAGGGCGTGGCTGCTCTGAGACGGCTGCGGCTGGCTCTCCGGGGCTGCGGCCTGCGGGCGGGGCTTGGGCTGCCGGGCCTGCGGAGGCCCGGACTTGGCAGGCCGGAACAGGTACTGGTACTCAGGCAGTATCTCCGCCAGGGCGTCGTACGACGGCAGGCTGAGGCTCTTCCTCTGGAGCTGTGGAGAGAGAAAACTCCCTCAGAGCAGTGTGCTTTTACAATTTCAACTTTTTACATTGACAGAAGACTGTCACAAACACGGTTACACCAGTGGTCCTCACTCCTGGTCCTGGAGAGCCGCAGGGTGTGCTGGCCTTTGTTGTTACTCAGCAGTTAATTCATCAATTATTACACAGTTAACGCATCTCATCTGGTTTCTTGGGTTTGAATTAGTAACTGATATTAAGGTGAAAATAAAAACCAGCACACCCTGCGGCAGTGAGGACCACTGATTTACACCGTAACAGAAGGGCAAAAGGAAAAGGGCAAACACGTATTTTACCAAATGGGTCTGACTTCCCAATGCACTGTCCGCAGCATATCATTTTCATTAAAATGTTTTAATTTGGGTCTATCAGTGCTATTTATAGTGCCATTTTTCTTGCCATTTAATTGTGTCACTGTACCTATGCCTTGCATGGCAGCCAATCGCTGTTGGTGTGTGAGTGTGTGTATGAATGGGTGAATGAGAAGCATCAATTGTACAGTGCTTTGGATAAAAATGAATGACAACCATTTATCATTTTAATAAAATGTATTATTATTAGAAAGCTGTAGTCTCTGGTGCCATGTCACACCCCTAAGTCTGGAACCAAACTGATTGTGCCAGTACAGAGTAGACCCCTCTTGGAGATGAGTGAACTGGACTCACAGGCACTGTAGCAATGGTAATGGTATGGGGCGACGTGGCTCAGGCAGTAAGAGCAGTCGTCTGGCAGTCGGAGGGTTGCCGGTTTGATCCCCCCGCCCGGGCTGTGTCGAAGTGTCCCTGAGCAAGACACCTAACCCCCAAATGCTCCTGACGAGCTGGTCGGCACCTTGCATGGCAGCCAAACGCCGTCGGTGTGTGAATGTGTGTATGAATGGGTGAATGAGAAGCATCAATTGTACAGCGCTTTGGATAAAGGCGCTATATAAATGCCAACCATTAAAGGCTTACATTACATCTTCCAAATTCAGGAAAAGTGGAGAATAAAAAGATGTGGAATAAGATTGGATAATTAAATACACTACTGACCTCATTGCCTACAGAAATTTCCAGGAATTATAGAGTCAAATATGTTTGAAATACTTTAACTATTCACGGATTCATATAATTCCAAGAGTATAGTAAGATTTTGAAAAGAAACCTATTTTCTCAAGAATGTTCATAAGAGTATACATTTCCAATTAGAAGTGCTTTTATCAGCATATGAAGAGCTAAAGTATTTTAAGTTTAAGTATTTAGCCCAACTTTGTACCCAATACAAACAGAGCAGGAGAGCTGAAGTGAATGTTAGTCTACTGTTGAAGTAACAGGTAGGGCCACCGAAACACCCTTTTCTACTGTCGCTGCCACAAACACGAAATGTGAGCTATTAGACATGACATCCTACACTCAAAACCAAAAACTCTCATTCAAGTAAAAACACTTTCAGCACTTAACCAATAAACCAGATCATTACAGGATGTGCACTTTACTACAGTGTTTCCTGAAGTGAATCAATGCATTTTTAATTAAAATGGCAGCCTTAATGAACTGTCACAACAGCCACAATCCACAACTCAACAGGCAGAACAGTGAAATAATCGATCAAGTGAATGAAATTAGATTTTCTACAAGGCACCGTTACAATCGAAATTTCAGAGAACACTTTTCACAGGGAATTTCCCAGAGGCAAGAATAAAAAAGTAGACATTGCAAGAAAGAAATTGCAAAAATACAGCAAAAAAAAACGTTTCCCACCTGTACATTATTATAAAATACTGAAAATGCTAACATAGTGAATAGAATGGCATAAGGTAAAACTTCTTCAGTCAATTAGGAAGATATAAATAGCAAATACAGTAATGCTACCCTTAACCTGTCACTTATAACACTTTCTTAGGTCAAAAAAGAAAGCACACTCCAATTTAAGTTCAAAGTGTTTTGATGAAGGTCCGATTGTATCCAAGTCCCAAATCACACGTGCCCCTATGCCACTACACTGCAAAAACCCAAAGTCCATCTTCACAAGTTTTTTAGTCTTAGACTGAAAATCATAGTTCTATCTCCTTTTCCTAACTAAGACAAAAAGATTGCTGATGAGGTCAGACAAGATTTTGTCAATGGAATAAGACAATTTCACTACAATTTTACATAATTGTATTTTCTACTATTTAAAATGTTTCATTTTATGTTTCATTACAAGACTAAAACAGGTGTTAAGACACTTTTTTAGTTTTTTGCAGTGTATACTCACTGGGGTGGAGTGTGGTCTGTAATACAGGGCCATGTCCTGAACACACTCGCACTGGGGTTAAATCCCCATGAGAAATCCCAAAAACTGCAACCCCTTCTGCTCCTCCAGGGGTCTGTGTGACCACAGCTCCCAGGAGCCCGCTTGGCGTATCTGCACAGGTAATCTCGGTTGCCAGGGATGAGGCTGCACACCTGGGCTATTTGTGTATCTGAGGACAAGCCCAGACTGACTCCCTGCTCCAGGAAAAGAGTCATTACCACCTATCTCCCTCTTAAACAAACACTGACGAGTGTTTACCTGCCGCTGGGCGGTCAACAGAGTGGCTGGTGCATTCGGCTTACCTTTCCCCCGGCCGAGGCACTGGCCTCCATCTTAGGTTCCTCCATGGCGAGTCTGATCGGGAGATAGGGCCTAATCTCTAGCTGCTCCACAGACCGCAGGAGCCTCCATTGTATTCCACTCAACCACTGCCACTGTTCTCCTGTTACCACAACACAAGCCCTCCATAGCAACTTCGCCAGCCAACCAGCGGGCCGCTTACAACTTTGTCAAAGTTGAGATTTATGCTTTTGTCTCAGTAGCAGAGAGGAGAAAGGGGAGAGTTCCTGACAAGGGACTTAGGCTGTTTTTTTCCACCTGTACGACCAAATATATACACCAGAAATAATAGAAACCAAGGCAGGGATTCAAACAATATTGTTCCCTAACTTTGATTCACAAATAAAAGTATTTGTTTATTTTTCTCTTTCAAAAGAGCTTGGAGCCTTCAGAGATCAAAAATAACTTCACTAGCATTTGTTTGTAAATCAAAATCCAGGCCTCAGAGTCAAATGAAATCCAACTGCAATTTCATTTGTCCCACAAATGTGCTAGTTGTTTATTTCATGTATAATACTCTCCCTTATTTTCCGAAAGCACATCATAGAATTCTGGGTATTCTGAGATACATGAGATTCTCTACATACCTTTGAATCTGATTTCTTCACACAGAAAATCACACACTATACTTATGTTATTTTCTGGCTGGAGCCAAGGCTGCCAGGAAGCCTGTGGCAGCTAATGCAAGGAGCTCCCATAACACCACCATCACACTCAGACCATAACAAGAGTACCAGCCCTGACCTTTAACCCTTAACCAACATGTTTTATCCAACCTTCACCTTATCTTGATCTGAATACAATGGGCTCACTCCAATCACTTATTTTTGTCTTCTTGTTTTGCTCCTGACAATGAAATTGATCGAGGCCTGCCACCTTTAAGTTCATTCCAACCTCCACACCTTCATCGAGACCTTCATGGGAGTGCACGTCTATTCTCTTAAAAAAACGGAGGGGATCCCATGAAGAAGAAGAGCATCTGTTTTTCAGTGCCAATATTAGAGCTAGAAATGTATCACTACAGCAGAGATAATATTAATTTTATGTGAGCGGGGTTAGTTTGTCAGAATAGGAATTTCTGATATATAAAACATAAGAAAATACAACAGAAATTTGTATAAAAACTACATTACATTACAATTTTGGCATTTGGCAGACGATCTTATCCAGAGCGACGTACAGTTGATTAGACTAAGCAGGAGACAATCCTCCCCTGGAGCAATGCAGGGTTAAGGGCCTTGCTCAAGGGCCCAACGGCTGAGCGGATCTTATTGTGGCTACACCAGGATTAGAACCACTGACCCTGCATGTCCCAGTCCTTTACCTTAACCACTTCGCTACAGGCCGCCCCTGTACACATTTCCCAGACTTTCACAGATTTTTCAGACAAAAGTGTTTTCAAAGAGACCAGCAGTAGGGGAAAAAAGCAGTGGCCACAATCTCACTTTCCATGAATTTCCTCCCTTGTAGCATAACGGCAAAATTGCAGAGAAGGCTTAGTGTCTTTTGCATGCCTACACCATAGAAACTCACACCAGAATTTCTGCAAAACATGTCTGCTACAACGTCAAGCAAATTTGAGAGTCTTAATGTCTTGTGTTTTGCCTGGTTTTACATCGTATTTCTTGTTTTTACTGGCTGGTATTATATTATTATTATATATATCCAGACAAAGTTGGAATGAAGTTTAAATTCATAATTCAGTTGCTTAATGCTGAACATATTTATTCATATCAGTGAATAAACATTTGTGTGCTGATCACGTGACCACATACTGTATATATCCCTTCCCAACCCTCCCCTCCTTTAAAGCACTCAATAAGCTCAATGATCAGAATTTTGTTTACACTGTACATGCAGTTACCTTAACTAGCAAATGCCATCCATCACAAATATTACAAAAGAACATTTCATGTTTTAAAAATCAATATTAATTCCTTTATTGGGTTTAGATCTGCAGTGCACCCAGTTTACCCCCGCCCCTCTCCCTCCCTCCTCCCCTCCTATTGGCTGAGTTAACCCCCGGGACTGCAATCTGGCTCCTATGTAATTACAACCACTGGATGCAGGAAAAAACCACACGCGATTGAAGCAGTTCCAATTTCTCCACGAGTGAGCATGCATTTGTGTGCATCTGCATGCATGACTGTATGTGCACGCATCTGACTGTATGTCTATGCATGTGCATTAGTGTTTACCCATTCGTGTGTGTGTGTGCTTGTGCGTGTGTGCGCACACATGTATTAAGGGTGGGGTCTTCTTCCACCATTATTTTTGTACATAGGAAGTTTAGGCTTCCCCCCACATAATAATATGTCCTTAAATCTGTTTTCCCTCTTTTTCACCTGGCTCTCCAGGCAAGAGCACCCTGCCTGAACGTGGTCAATATAACCAATCACATTACAGCACCAGACGAGGGGGCCGGGTCAACAGACCGCATCACGGCAGGATAAACTGGTTCTGTACTTCTCATTATGCAGCTGAACGGCGTTGTTATAGCTCACCTCAGCTTACACTCATTACAGAGGGAGCTCTCTAAGGCTCCACTCCACAGGTCCCTCAGTGTAACTCACGCTGAAAAAATACACAATCATATTAAGACGGCAAGAATACATTTTCCTCTGAGACCATAATGTCTCCATCTAAGTGAGAAATCCAATCATATTCAACTCAAATGTTACAAGACAGTGATGTCCTAAGCTCTGAAATTATTTGGAAAAGTCAAGAATGATCATTTGCCACATAATATTTGTGTTTAAAATATATTTAAAATGAAAATGAACTTGTATCTTAATTTTGTGCACTGTCAAAGCACAACGCAACGGAAAACTGTAAACTGACATAAAATGCAATAAAGCCGTTTTTAACATTTACTGAAAAGTCACATTTCTGGAGATTTGATTTCTTTTTAAAGACATTGACAACACATACCTATGTATGACACATGTTGATGAAAACCTTCTGAAGGTTGTCTACTGTACAAATGTGACAGCAAAATTGACAGCAATAAAAAAATGAATAGGACAAAATCCATCTGTGCATTCCAGTTGTCCAGCCATGGTCCAGAGTTCTTGCTGGCCATTTGACTGTCTATTTGACCGTCCAGTTGTCTCAGACTATACATCTCTAACAGTCTGACAGCATGCTTCTCAGGTAGTGTGCCTGCACCTGTCTTTGCCTTTGAAGGTGAGGTATGTGCTAGCCTGCGTTGTCTGCACTGGTTGTGTGGACCCGCTGGTGCCCGTTCCATTGCCTGCACGTTTGATTAAACAGCCAGAAACCTCATTTCAAAGGAAGATGAAAAAACAACACCTTTAATAACTGTTAGGAGCCCCTGCAGGGTGAGAGAAAATGGAGGTATGTGAAACTGGGGGACTGCAAGTCCCACTGAGACAAGGAAATACATGTGAGATTTAAGGGCTTTAATCTTTCATATCATTGTCGACTGTTCTTGTGAAAGCAAGCTTTGTCTGCTACACAGCATGAATGAGGAAGGAACGGCACACTCTCACTGAAGTGAATATCTAACAGGCATACATCAACAATATTTCTATCATTTCAGCCTTGCCTTTCTCTTGCCAATCAGACAGCAAAAATTGCATCTTTTTACCAAAATGCTGAATGGACAAAACATTTCTACAGACATTTTAAAAGGGATAAAAAATAATAATAATAATTATCTTTGTTTCCCAGGTTTTTCTCTCCGGATGTTTTGACAGGATAACTAATAATTGCTGGGTTCTGTCTGACATTTTTGTTAGGAGTGATCAAAAATGCAGGAATGCTCTCAAACAATACTATGGTGAAGGATTGGAAATCTATAACTACATAAGCTATTCCCTTCTAATTTATTAAATTAATGTAAAACATAAATTGTATTGAATTTTGCAAATGTAGATGTGAGTCCCACATCAAACATGCATGACTTCTTGTCTGTATGTTATCTTTCAGTATGCAATAATGCAAACACATTTTTGGGGTACCTTTATAGAGATTTTTTCCCCCTCTATTAAAATAACATTGCGATCACTGAATATACAGTACACAAGGTAAGCTGGACTATTTCTGCCACTAGGTGTCACTGCGATCCACACCACCCTCAGCATGGATAGAGCTGCAGTGTCATGTATGGAAATGTACACATCACGATGCCTTTAGATACATTTTCTACTGTTTGAAAGTACACTTCCCCTTTTTTAACATGGGGTAGCAATAACCCCACCCCCTCCTCATCACCACAATAACCTTCTTATGAAATATGAGTTCTACCACCTCCAAAATCCCCAATGATGTGTTATATGTTGAAATCATGCACTTTGAGAACTGCTCATGAGCATGCTAAATGCCTAAATATAAATGTAGCCCAACATGTAGCCTAAGTGAGGCTTCAGGACATCGCTGCAGCTTTAACACAGAGGAAGCCTCACACCCCCGTCTCTAGTTAATATGAGCCAATGACTGACAGCACACGGTGACCCAGGCCAAAATGGAGTTGATGAAGGCTAACTTTCCACCAGCAGCGTTTTTCCCTGACTGCTGGGGAAAAAGGCACAAGCAGAGCTATTTCACAGACGTCTCATTTCAGAAGATCAATGGGGCCCACTGGGCCCTGATGAAAGGGAAACGTCCTGCTGATGGATGATATTGATCCCATTCAGTTTAATGCCTTTTGATTGCAAGCACAATGTACATACATGTGCAATACCCCTGAGGCTAGAGGCAGAGTTCTGCTCAGCTGAATAGAGGCATTAAAGGGATATTTCACTTTGGTACAACACACGTTTTGTGGAGCTTACCCCCATTGTATTCGCATAGAGTGAATATTCGCTGCAGATGGTTAATGGTATCGCCATATCTTCAAGTTTGTCTGCCTCCCATTTATTTTTGTGACCTCGATTAAATTAAATGAATAGCTTTAAAGCACACACTAACTATGCAGGATAATAGCTTGATAAAAGAGAGTACAAATGTCAAACTGTCTGATTTTTTAACATCTAATGCAATTTTGTTGTTTTATTACCTCAGTAGCAAAAGAGGGAATCACCACGATATGCATCAGGATGAGGGAGCTGAATTCCTACTGGATCTGGATCTTGTATTTATATTGTTCATCATCCATGTGAATCATCCATCATCCTTCTGAACTTACTAGTAGGTGTATTAGGCACACACTAACCATATATAAGGCTGATATCCACTGATAACATCCATTCAATCAAGTGACAACATTTGAACCAGCTCAACAGACTAAAAACAGCACATGCTGAACACATGCTAAAGAATGACAACTTTGATGTGCTTCTTGGGGAACGTGGCAAGCTTGCGGAGTAGCTCACCGATACAGTAAGCTGGTCTTGGCGGTTGGTGATGAGAGTGGCTGTTTCCAGAGAGACGCTCTCCTTCCGGATCAGAGGTGGAACAGGTGGCCAATCGGGACTAGGGGATCCTCCCGCCTTTAGAGTTTCTTCTGTCTCCTCCAAGGGCTCCAAATCCAGGCAGGGCAACACGCTGGGGTCTACCGCCGTCAGAAGTGAGTCCGGACGCTATAACAACAGGCACAGCGCCACTAGTACGTTAACATGGACTGTCAGTGTTGTGGAAAAACATGCAGTAGGCAATAACCACAGGTACTGCATTACTGCTATGGCAACATGTACTGCACCTCTGCTACAGTAACTGAGGTGCACATTAACTGCATTACGACAATAGCAGCATAAGCTGCTGTGTTGTAGAAACAAGCTATCTGTGGTGAAATCCCTTTCATGAGGAATGCTGCCATTGATTGAAGCCACTGCACCACAGATCCGTATATTAATAAATTAATAAATGAATGAATGAGACAATTTCAAATACATATAAACTGCACTGCACTTGAATAAAAATTATTGTGAATAAAAAACAATAAAGCCAAAATGATTTCCATTGCTGTCCCCCTATACACTATTTTTTTTTTTTTAAATGACATACGTATGATAATGACATTCAGTCAAAATAGATTAGATTACTTAATCAAAACATTGAAATATGAGAGTAAATGTATTGAAATAAAAGTGCATTGTTTTCCCATATGTTTGAAAATGACATATAGATGATTGCCTGTGTTGTGTATTATATACAGGCTTTTTTCCTCATTTTTATCAGGGGTGCCCATATTTGCAGACCCGACTATAGACAGACAACAATTATCTAGGCACCAAATGGCAGGGTGGGTTGTATTTTACGCTCTCTCTTCATTCATAAAAAGCTACACAGAGTAGAATCTCTCTCTCAGGTAAAATATCATCTCAGTTTGTATTACTTACAGACACATGCTTCAATTTTACACTCCCTTTCCAACACAGGAAAAGTGGGTTTTTACTTCTGGGGCCATAGAAGTCCATTTGACCCCGCATAGGAGGAAGTGTAAGCATGACTTCTCCAAAGTCTGCAGCCAATGGCAGCAGAGTGCAGATGATCTTTGAGCAAGCGCCCCCACATCCCCCACCCACCCCATTCCACTAAATAACAGTACAGAGTACAGACCCCGCCTCCCTCCATCAGGATGGAGCCTTCTTCCCAGAAATCATT
Source organism: Conger conger (assembly GCF_963514075.1). Classification (NCBI taxonomy): domain Eukaryota; kingdom Metazoa; phylum Chordata; class Actinopteri; order Anguilliformes; family Congridae; genus Conger; species Conger conger. The sequence continues at coordinate 38,223,436 of NC_083765.1, read as the reverse complement.
TTACAGACTCCAATCTAATGCGATTACTTGGAGACACTCACTATCCCAAAGCTCTTCCAGACACTCAGCACAATCTCATTTCAGGCCTTTACAGACATCAGGCATACATTTAACCTGTTTCCTGGTATTCTGCAATGCTGGGAGAATCCACTTTTAACAGCGTTTCCATCTCTGCTTCAACACAGACACGGAAATGGGAAAATGGGAAACAGTACGGTACACGCACGACATGAAAAACATTTATTTTTGTCTCTATAATTCCTTCATGCTTCTGTATAAAGAGTGTATAGTAGAATTACTCCAGTTGTGATTTTATTTTATTTTCTTCAAAAGGTTATACTGTAGGATTTTTGGTTACTTTATAGATGATATCGCAAAGCAATTGTTATAAATAATGCAGAATTCAAAAGGCACTTATCCATAATGGGGTTCCGTATGATTGTAGATTTAATACCAACCACAAAATATTTCAGCAAACTTGGAGTCAAAAAGTGAGGCTGGAGCATTGAATTGGCTGACATAATGTCTTAAAATAGTATTACAATCTTAATTAAAAATATGATCATTATAATGTTATTAATATATAATGAAAAGTATGCAACAAAATATGATTCCAGAGAAATGAGTTTGGATTATTTCTAAGATTAATTTATTGACTGAATGCTATTAAATTTATGACCAGGGGATTTTAATTGTCTCAACATGGGAAGAAAAATAATATTTATGCATCATATAACAGGCACGCAGCACTTTCTTAATTTGTTCCCTTAAGCATGAAGAATACATTGACCCTTGATATTCCGCTGGGTCCTGAAGTCCAAGAGCTTTAATTTCATTAGCAGAAACGATGCATAAACACGCACACAGCACAGAATTAATTAAACTTACACTTTCATTTCAGTCTCTGGTGCATATGCCACCATAAATGCCGGAAGGTGATAAATACAAATATTATTCATGCATACATGTTCTCAAAACCTTTGTTAGAGTAACAAATTAAACAATGCAATACAAGCATCAAAAACATTTTTCTCATAGATGATACATAATGTAAATGCTCATAGACACATGCAGGGAGCCATGAGGTATTTCCTGTGAACCAGTGGTACATACAGTGCCCTCCATCATGTTTGAGATTTGAGATTTGTAATAAAAAACATCACATGGTTAAAAAGCACATTATCAGATTTTAATAAAGGGCTTTTTAAATATATATCCCCCTGCTTCAGGGCACCATAATCTTTGGGACACAGCAATGTTATATAAATGAAAGTAGTCATGTTTAGTATTTTGTTGCATATCTTTTGCATGCAACGAGTGCTTGAAGTCTTCAATTCATAGACATCACCAGTTTCTAGATGTCCTCTCTGATGATGATCTGCCAGGGCTAGTCCCCCTAAGTTTTCTCTTCAGCATATGAAAGGCATGCTCAATTGGGTTCAGATAAGGTGATTAACTTCACCACTCATGAATTGACAATGTTTTAGCTTTGAAACTCTCTTTTGTTGCTTCAGCAGTATGTTTGGGCTCATTGTCTTGAACCACATTTTGAGGCATTCGCTTGACCATCTGCAGTTATGTCATCAGTGAAGATAAGTGAGCCAGTACCATACATGCCCAGGTCATAACACCCCCACCACCGTGTTTCACAGATGAGGTGTTATGCTTTGGATCTGGGGCAGTTTGGGCAATCCATCTCACTTCTCCCTTCCATACTTTGCTCTTTCCATCACTCTGATGTAAGTTAATCTTTGTCTCATCTGTCCACAAGACCTTTTTCCAGAACTGTGGTTGCTCTTGTAAGTACTTCTTAGTAAACCGTTTTTTTGACTAACCAGTGGTTTGCATCTTGTGGTGTAGGCTCTGTATTTCTGTTCAAGTCTTCTGTGGACAGTGGGCATTGTGAAATCAACACCTGACTCCTGAAGAGTGTTTCTGATCTCTTTGACAGGTGCTTTTTTCTTTATTTATGGAGATAATTCTTCTGTCATCGGTTGTGGAGGTTTTCCTTGGCCTGCCAGTCTTTTTGTGGCTAGTAAGCTCACCAGTGCTCTCTTTCTCCTTAATTATGTTCCAAACAGAAGATTTTGGGAAGCCTACGGATTGGCTGATGTCTCTAACTGTTTTATTCTCGTTTCACAGTCTTATAACGGCTTCTTTGACTTTCATTATCACAACTTTGGTCCTCAGCAATAATAGTTTCCTTAGGTGTTCAAATGACTAGAGAAAAGACTATGTGCTGAGAGCTCTCTTATAGCTGTATAGGCAATTAAACATACCTGCACAATTACAAACACATGTGAAACCATGTGTCCCAAACATTATGGTCCACTAAAATGGGGGGGGGGGGGGGCAGGGGGACATTTATACATTTATATATTTATAAAAATGCCCTTTCATAACATTGGAGAGTGCACTGGGAATGCCTAAAATAACTACATAAACTAGGCTAAAATAACAAAAGGTACTGGAAAAAAAATGCAAACACGTTTTCAGTAAGAAAAAAGTTCAGGAAAACAACAATCTATCTCGTTGTTATCCCTGAGTCAGGATCGTTTAAGTTTGAGAGATTCGCACTCACAGATGAGCAGATGAGTTTTGCGTTGTTTAATGAGAAGAACCAGCTACCCTACCTACTGCTGGTTCGTTAATCTAATGTCATTTGGGGTTAATCAAATTAGTGGACCACTGATCGGAGCAAAGGAGCATTTATCTTTGAGTTCGGGGGTTCAGCCAGCAGCGGGACCTGGACTCCTGAGCGCGGCGCCTGACTGGGAACGAAATGTTGTGGTCAGTAATGATGGGACGGGATGCCGAGGCACGTATTAGGATATGGATGAGCACGACTCCCTTCTAACACCGGGCAGTCATTCATTTGTCCCCTGTTGCACGACAGCCCGCTCGGCTACTCAACAAAAACGAGCATCACGCCCACGCTTTAATAACGTAAAATCCATCAATCTAGCTGCCGAGTAATGTTTTTCTTTCTTTAAAAGATATTCCACAACAATACAAAAACAGGCGCCGATAATTAAGCTAAACATTCACCACACCTAATTAAACTCAACCCCCGCGCACAAAAGTCTCGAGAATGGCGATCATGGCCAGAGAGGTTTTTATACGGTCTGCGCCGTGGACGCGCCTTTATTCTCATCTGCATGAAGGAGACTAAGTCCTGAGCCGCGGCTGTCCGTGGTTCTGAAACGGTCTAACAGGCTCACGGGGGGAGACATGTCCGCCTCAGGCACCCCCCGAGCATGAAGGATGTCCGCTCAGGAGGCAACATGCCTGAATCAATTAGCAAATCGCAGAATCTGCCTCTCTGGGACACCGGCGAAGCAGGAAGCGTGCAGCCGAGCCACGTGAATGCTCTCTGTTCTCGTCTCCTGCAACAATTCTCACTTCAATAGCGGCCTAAGCAAATCTCACTTAGTAATTTTTAAGGGGAGATGTTCGTGAAATTTCACTTTTCACTCGTGTCCGAGTCATCAATACGTCAATCTGAGAACAAACGTCTGTAGTCTAGCTTTCTTGCAACCTTGAACTGTTCCTCGCTGTCGCCATTCCGGCCGATCGTCTCCACTAAAGTGACAGAAAATAAACCCAAAAGCTTTCCATCGTCTTTTAACCTACGGGGATAAACATTTTCGAAGTAATTGCCAGCAGGGTTTTGAGAGATATGAATGTCAGGCCATCTGAAGCAGGAGATTAATAACTCGCGGCTGCACCGTGACACGCCATTTGAAGAAAAAGGCAGGAGAAGTCAGGTCCAGATTTGTGAGCCGTTTGGAACCAGGCCGCGGAACGCGATTAGAGAGCGATTGAAGCTAATCGCCCGTTTGACCCGTGTCACCACACTTCCTGTCACTCCGAGACGACTTTATTTATTCATTTTCTCAGAAAACTTAGCTCCAAATATGTCATTTCAAACACATTTTCAGAACAATATCTGAACTAGTGTGAAGAAAAACAGGCTAATGGAAATCCAAAGATGTGTTTTATTCAAAAATCCATAGGCCAAATGCACAATATATTAATAGTCAGACCAGGCGCTGTGTTTCTGACATAATGTGGTTTAAGAGGGTAAATAATCCCTATAAACTGAATTAAGAAAATTAAGCACTTTATTAAGACTAGGAATGTAATCATGGTTGCAATGAAAACCAGCATACACAGTGGTACCCCAGGACTGAGTTTGGGCAATACCCATTTTGAATCAGAACATTCATTATTAGGCAATGAGGCGAGGCAAGACAAGAAACATGTACCAAGAACAAAATGGGTATTGTAACAGTACATTCTATCAGTAGGAATACCTTTTTCCTTTTTGTTTCACATTGTGTGGGTCCACTACGCTATTAAATACTGAAACGGTGACATTGAGAATGCAAAACAAAGCAAAATCTTTTTGCACAATATTCACTAGGGATGGATGACAGCGGACAGACGTAGCTCCACACGTCGAAAATAAACCTTCCACAAGGTTATAAAGTAATATAATAGTTATTAAATTAAAGCAGAGCTGCTGTAATTAAATGCCCTCTGACTGGCGTAAGGCCACACAAACGTGCACACCCCTGGCGTCGCAGAGGAGCGTCGAAGTTGAAGTCAGAACAAACACACTACACAGCCTTAATCCCTGTCATTTCAGACTTTTCAAAAACCTTGCTATTTCCACCCGTCTTCTACTTTTTAATTTATTGGGTATTATATTTATAGAGAAAAGCAACTTGTCCCCCAACTGAATTAAATCTTCTGCTCGTCCCATTTACTTTATGGTTTTTAATATCAACAGACATCTGGTCCCCCGTATTGTCCGGCTGTTCTTACTTTATAGCAGTAAGGTGTTTCAATATATACAAACAACTGGCTATGCATACTGAACTTAGTCCAGACGTCTCACAAACAAAAACCAACAACACTCCTCAGTTCTGTGGTATTTGTTGTATGTCGCTCTGGATAGGAGCGTCTGCCAAATGCCAATAATATAATGTAATGTATTATTGAGCATTGAGTCAAATTTATGACTTTAGGATTACTATCAGAAGATTTTGTCTGATGTCTGGCAATGCCAAGACTGTAATGGGGTTACAAAACAAAAAGAAAACATGGGGTCACATGGTGTCTGGGTGAGTTGTATGCCTGTACACATATGGCTGTGTTGTAAAGAAATGACAAGATATCACCTTGTCAACCTGATTAGACCCATCAATGGCTGACTACCACTCCTGGATATTTATTTAAGTGCAAGAATGCCCTTATCATATGATATCATATTTACTGTTAGGATTATTCCATATTGTATACGCTCATGCACACTCAAGACACCGAATAGAACAATTCAAAAGCACAACCCGTTTGATTTATGAATCATTATTCTGTATTTTGCGTTTGATTAATGGCGTGCGCTGGACACACTGAGATTTTGTACTTCAATTATATTTATGTGCGTTGAACATACTGGCACCCTTTACCTTAATATTCCAACTTCTACCTCAGATGCTACAATAACACTCATCTAAATCACCTCTACTGCAGTTTACTTCCTGGCTGGGAGGGATAATTTATTTTGGTGACCAGCTGGAAAGAAAAAAAAACAAATTAACTTGGCACTTACTGTTTGTATTCGCATCCCCACCAACACCCCCACCACCACCACCACCACCACCATGAATAATGCATGCCCCCCCTTCACCTTTCTCCATCGTGCCAGCTCCACCACCCCCCCACCCCCACAGAATCTCTGTAGCACTGCAAACGCTACACTCTCACAAATGAAGTGACAGCCGAGGTTCATTTCTGCACTTCAAGGATAAAAATCTCCCAAATGTGCCCCAACAGGAATGTTCTGTTTGGGTACAAATGAGAATGTTTTCCAAACAAAAAAGATAGCTACAAATTAATTATATATTGCTGGCTAGGGGTACAATTTTATGTACCTATAAGGCACCGCCCGAGCGACAAGCATTTGTACCTTTTTTAGGCACTTTTCATACCTTTATTTCTGAGAGTGTACTTAAAACATAACACATTACACTTTCTGTTCCTGCTTCCATATGCTGCACAGGACACACACCTAATAATCTTATTCTATTCATATTCTACACAGCACACATTCTCTGTTAAATTCATTCAGATACTCATTGAATTAATTGAATCGAGATGTCGAGATCGTCACCTTACCAGAGATTTCATAGAATCTCTTCCTCAACAGCATGTCAATGAAATTATATTAACGTCAATACATTTTGGACTTACTTTCAACAATGTATTTACATGCTTTATAATATATTATTATTGCTGTATAAGCAGACGGTATTGTAAAACATGTTACCCACTTAATCCTGTGCAGCTACTCTTTCAGAGCGGTATATTTATGATGTACCTTGGATAGTGCACTGGAGAGGCCTCAGAGAGACAATCACTTAATGCCTCCATCTGAGCCTATTACAGCTTTACAACCTTTCTATTAATCTGCGTGCGTCACGCTCCCCGCCCGCTCCCATCCCTCATAAAGCAAAGGGAGAGGGGAAGGGGGGAGAGGGGAAGGGGGGAGAGGGACGGTGGAGATAGAGGTAGGAGAGAAAGACGAGGAGGAGATAGAGTGGAAGGCGGAGGCAGAGGTTTAATTGAAGGAGGAAAGGAGTGAAAGACAGAAAAGGGGGAAGAAGAGGGAAACAGTAAAAGATGGGAAGAATGGAAGAAGGGCAGGAGGAACAAGAAAAGACAGCAATAGGGAGAGAAGGAGGTAGGGAACAAGACTAAGAGACAAGGAAGTAAAGAAAAGGGGATGATAGATAGATAGATAGATAGATAGATAGATAGATAAACAGATAGATAACAGTATTCATCCCTGTGGGGAAACTCATTTGCCACCACATCACGAAGAATCTCAAAGGGTAAGAGAGAGAGAAAAGAGGAACACGAGAGGAAGACTAGGAGATAAGAGAGAGGGATAGAGATGGACAGGGGAAGGAGAGCAAGGAAATGAGAGAAGGAGAGGACAAGGAGATGAGTGTCGGGAGGAAGGAGGGAGGGGGAACACACACACAGACAGACGGATGGAGATGGATGTGTCACTCAGGTACCCTCAAATGCTTGGAAGCTCCCCATTGTCCCTCGGAGCACTATAAAGGCGTCTCCAGGACAATAATAGTGTTGCACAGTAAATATTACAGAGTAATAAAGTGTGATGTGTTCCCTCCTCAGCCTAATGTCTCTGACAGCACACACAGCCCGGAGCACTGGGAGGCCCATCACTCAAACAGGGCCATGCACTGTGGAGGAAACTGTGCAGCTAAAACAAAACCTCCTCACAATGTTACTGCAATGTAGTGGCAATGTTAGAATAATAATATCTGTTATTTAGCTGATGCTTTTATCCAAAGTAACTTACAGTTGATTAGACTAAGCAGGGGATAATCCCCCCTGGGAAAATGCAGGGTTGAAGTCCTTGCTCAAGGGCCCAACAGCTGTGCGGATCTTATCATGGCCACACAGGGGCTTGAACCACCAACCTTCTGGGTCCCAGTCATGAACATTAGTCACATAGTCACATTGTTAAACACTGAAAAACATGCCAGTAACATTGTGAGAACAGGTTGTTTTAGCTGGGTATATGGGTAAATCAGTTTAAAGAACAAAATGCAAGAAAAATTTTCATCAATATTCATCAAATCTGATGGAATTCTTTTTTTAATAGAAAGTTGGCTTCCAAAGTGGGCCTACATCCAATTCCCACTTTAGTTAGGAATGTGTAATCTGCCACCACAGTGTTGTTCATGCGCAAAATGCCCATGCAGATTCGGGAGAGTGTCGACAGTCACGGATCTCCTTCGAAACACGCAGGGCTGCCAGCTGCTTGTTTTCACACCACAAACTCCAGCCAAGCTCACACAGAGCAGAGTCAAAGGAAGACCTTTCATACACGGCTTTCACATGCTGTCCACAGGCGTCCTTCGACCAGCGGGGGTCGCTAGAGAGTGACAAACATGGACTCCCAACCAACTGAACCCTCCACACCATGGGTGATGCAATCGGCAGTTACGCTTCACCCAAAGGAGATACCAGCAGTCAGCCCTGGCAAGGTCTGGATACCATCTGAGACCATGGGGCTCATCCATGCACTATAGCATTGTGCCTGAACCGAATGACCCGTTTTAAACTATATATTGCCACTCATTGGGCACCTTTAGACTTCACTTAAGCCGTGACTTGACCTATTAGCCATGTGAGGTGGAAATAATGTTCATGATTGTACAACTGATTCTTTGCGAATTGTAGCTTATCCGACCTGGTCTGTAGTTTGCACTAATGAGCCTGGAAGGAACAGTGACTGACCAACTCTGACTGACCATCAGACAGTTTTTCAGCATTACTCTATTTATGTACTTGTTGTGCTTGAAGACAAATACAGTGCATAAATAATAAATGCATTTTTATTGTTGAAAATAGTTTACTACATCACTTTGATTAAGTGATAATGATGGACCAATGCATCAACTCACATCAGATGTGACTTGATCAATATCCAAATTTTACACACTTCATAGTCTGAAATTCAATGTTTTGCTAATGCATTAGTTCTTGCTAGGTCAAATTCAAATCCAATTTCCATCTGCACTAGGATACCAGTTGGATGATACCAGTTTTACTGGAGAAGAGCATGATTGATACTCACCTCTGAGCTAATCAAGCGAAGAATGATTCCCACAGTGGGCGTGGTATCTGATGTGGTCTTCAGCATGCTAGCCTGAAAACCACAGGAGAGAGGGATTCACACCAAACAGTTCTGCCCTCTAATGGAAATTAGACACAACATTACGTACAATGTTGAACTCAGTGGACAAACAATTGTCATATCTACTGCATGTCTGGCAGCAGCACAGTGGTTTGAGGCTCATCTCATACCTTGGACCCTTAATGACTTGAAGCCATTTAGCCAACAAATGTGTTCCATACAGTATCACAGGGATCATCAAAGCATGTCCCTCGAGGTCCGAGGACTGCTAGTTTTCCACCCTCCCTTTACCTGGGAGTCAGGTGTGAACACAGTCTGGCCAATGGGTAGTACTAATTGTTCAGCTAATTACCTGGGAGAAAAGAAACCAGGGCCAGATTTGGATTCAAGGTCCAGATTTGACAATGGCTGCTGTATCAGCATAATAATTTACAGCTGGATCTGGTCTCACCCCCCAATTCCCATAGAGATCCATTGAGATGCAGAGAGCCTTAGTATCGCTTTTAGGACAACCTGACATCAGGAAGTCATGGCATGCAATGGATATGCACCCAAATACAAAATATAACTCTTATTTTACGTTATGTTAGTTTGTCTCAAACATTGAAGTGGGGGAATAAATGTAAAAAAATGCTGTAATTACTACTTTAATAAAAACTTTTAATAAAATATTAAGTCAGAAAAAGCAGAAAAGGGCTTTGGTGTGGGTGTACATACTAAATGTATATACTAAAATGTCTGTTGGACAGGGATTCAGATTGAAACTTGGAGATAACCAACATCATTCTATCATTCAAACCTGCAGGGGGAGCTGTTCCACTCTCAGGCCCTTCTGTCCCGTCTCTGACATCAGCTTCCCATAAAGCGGCTGATCAAGGATCAGGCCAGAGAATCCCAGGGGACTGCAGGTGTGCCAGCTCACTGAACTCATCCCTGGGGAGGTTGAGGGAGGGAGGGAAGGATTGAGAGAGAGAGAGATAGAGAGAGAGAGAGAGAGGATAAATAAAGCACAGTTGTATGTCTCTACAATCCATACATACCCACATATCCATCCGTCAAAATCCATACTGGCTGCAGTTTTATCCATACTATTTGCTGCTGTTCCCTTGGGGCCTTTTCTCATTCAATAAATCCGCCATTCAGGTGACTTACTTGACTGTGATCTGCATTGGACCTCATCTGCCAAATCTACTGTGTCATGACTGCAATGTGTGTGTGAGTGTGAGTGTGTATGTGTGTGAGTGTGCATGTGTGTGTACGTAAGTTTGTGTGTGTGTGTGTGTGTGTATGTGTGTGAGTGTATGTGTCTGTGTGTGTGTGTGTGTGTGTGTGAGTGTATGTGTCTGTGTGTGTGTGTGTGTGTGTGAGTTTGTGTGAGTGTGTGTGTGTGTGTCTTAGTTATGGTTTATTTAGGATTGTAATTTTTTCGGTCCCACCTGCGGTGGTGGGGTAGTACTCCAGGACCAGAGCAGCCGTCCCTGTGAAAATGGTGGCGCAGTCCCGGCCCAGGAACAGGAAGCAGTTGTTCCACACTGGCTGTTCCTCAGGAACCCCCGCTGGAGACACCTGCAAGACAGACCGGCAAGATGAGCTTCCTTTACCCCCCCGCAGGAAGGATTGAGTGTGTGAGCATGCTCAGTGTTTGGAACCACAGTGGGTTCAGGTAGAACACATACAGGCATGCAGGCACACAAACACAAACACACACCTACACACACACACACAAATGCACATCTACAAGCACACACACGTACACAAACATATACACACAAGCATGCTTGCACACACACGCATGCCCAGGCACACAATCATATGCACAAACAGGGGCGCGCGCGCGCACACACACACACACACACACACACACACACACATATATATATATATATATATATATATATATATATATATACACTCACACACACATGCCCAGACACGCACAGGCACACACATGCATACATATACAAGCACACACACACACACACAGGCACACACATGCATACATATACAAGCGCACACACACACAGGGTGACACTTTGTGGGGGAGGCAGGCAGAACAGGTAATGTTAAAGTCACAGATGTTATTACCTGGAAAATAGCCTCGCTTGTGCTAAACACTGAAGCACAGTGCATTTGAAGTATCTACATACTTGTTATGCCAGGATTCTGTGGCAAAACTATTATTTGCATTAAAATGTAACAACATTACAAGATAAAAAATCTAGCCTTTAATTGTGTTAATTTGTAATTTGTGTTTGAACATGAATTGTATGAATTTATCACATGAAGATAATCACATTACTACAAACCTCTGGCTGGTAATACCTGCCTCCCACCATAGTATTATCACTTTACAATAAGCTGTTATGGAAAGGCTAGTATCTGCCTTCCAGGTAGGCTCCCTTTTTGGATGTGCTTTGTAGAGTCAGATTGCAGATGCCCAGACAGTGTGGAAACCCTGAGGATTGTGGCTCGTGTTAAAGGAAGGGCTCAGATTTCCTGGCTACGCTGCAGGAGTCATTCCCCAGAGAGAGGCCACAGTGCACCTGTGTCACTAGCAAACGTGTCTCACACACACACACACACAGATGGAGATAAACACACAGAAATACACACATGCGTGTATTCAATTCAGCGCACACACAGACACACACACACACACAAGTACCCTCAAATACACACATATACACACACACACAAAACACACACAAATGTCTTGGCAACCATGTATAAACACACACACACACACACAATCTAATCAAACTACACTCATAATGCATCTCACTGCAAGAGATCTTGCACTTGTTGGTATCTTGACCAACATAATTCTGCGGAAAGGAACAGACACACCAACTGCACTAATAAAGCTTTTAACCTCATTGCGCAGATAAGGAGCGTAAGTTCAGAGGCGGGAGCAGGCGTCGTACAGGCACCGGGGGGCAGTACAGACGGGTGGACTGATAAAGGGAGGCAGGCAGTTAAGCAGATCGATGCGAGGGGAACAGAGCTGAGCAGGTCAGCCTCAGGACCTACTCTTTAGCACTGAGGGAGAGGAGACAGATGACACGTTTCCCGCTAAAAGGCAAAGGAGGCTGGGAAGAGCAGGCGTAACTCTCTGAGAGATCGATGAGAGGAGAGAAGGCCGGGATCGAGACGAGGGGGGATCGCCGGAGAGGGAGAGGAAGATACGCCATCGCACCCGATCGATGCCAGCGGAGGCCACCCTGATGCTGTTCTTCTCTCTCCATCTCCTACCCCCTCTCACTCTCTCATTCCCCATCTTTACGGCTTCCTCTCTTCCTGTCTCAGGTTCTGATGAAGATCGTTGAGGTTGAAACGTTAGCCAATGGTTTCACATATTTGAATATTATTTTCACATTGCAAATTTCTGTTCATTTTCTGTTATTTCTGAATAGATTCAATGTTTTTTCTTTCATTTTTGTGTACACATTTAGTTGAATTATGGTGAACTTTAGCATTTAGTGTGATGCTTTTATAAATGGTGTGTTTTTAAATGTAATTATGAGCAAATAAAAGATTTTATGGGTTAATAAATTACATATTTTTTTGTTTTTGGAGCATTGAGTGAGTGTGCATGTCTTCTCTTTTCCAACTCTCCCCTACCTCTCTTTCACTCCTCTGTTTCCTCCCCTCCCTTCTCTAATCACATTAGCAGGCTTTCAACCAGAAGGCTAAAGGTTTGATTCCCATGTAAGGCCCTTTCACTGTGCTGTTCAGAAAGTGACCTGGCCTTAATTGTTTCGGTTCACATCCATATACACAAATAGAGGATAATCGGTAATGAGGTAATGTGCAATAATCTCAGCCATTTAAAAACAAATTAGCTGTAACACGGCACTTCATGAATGACCCACAGGGGGCAGCAGTAACACACTGTCAACATTGCAATAGCCAATAGGATGATGTGCTCACCTGCAGTTGGCCCTGGTTGGTAAGTGGAGGCACAGTGAAGGCGGAGTCAGAAGGGTGGGGAAAGGTCACCGAGGTCACAGTGATGCTGGCTGCATAAGGGGTCAGGAGCAGCATGGAGTCTCTGTGAAGCACACAGCCACACCCATCACCACATCTACACCCATCATCACCACACCTACACCCATAACCAGCACTGCACCCACCTATACTAATCACTACACCCAGCTGTGCCTGTCATCAAAAACCCAGCCACGTCCATCACCACACCTACACCCATAACCATCACTGCATCCACCAATACTAAACACTACACCTAGCTGTACCCATCATCAAACCCAGCCACACCCATAACTACACGCAAGGTACCAAGGTGTTCCAAGTTACCTACACCCATAACTACACGCAATGGGGTATCCCAGGGAAATCAATGATACGGAAAAGTTCTGCATGGAGGAACCTCATCACAAATTATAGGAAAAGACGCGTGGCTGTCATTTTTTCCAGGGGTGTTTGCACAAAGTATTAAACCAGGGGTGCCAATAATTCTGGAACATGTTTTTTGCAGTTATTGTGGGACCTTAATAAAGTTCACAGCACAGCACTTTCTGTGAAGATTCATCAGGGATGCCAATAATTCTGGAGCCCACTGTACTGTACCTGACCTGGTACCACACAACCAACCTGTCGCAGCGCGCGCGCGCGCACACACACACACACACACACACACACACACACACACACACACACACACACACACACACACACACACACACACACACACACACACACACACACACACACACACACTCCATGCTCAGATAGAATGCATTTCCCTATACTTGTCCCATAACAATCCCATAAGCACTCAGTCAACATCCAAAGACAGAATGAATGATTAAACAAGTTATCTGTGACAGGGCCCTTTTAGATTGCAAAAATTCTGAGAAGGTGTGTTTCCCTCGACACCCATTTCCCCTTCCTGTCGCCTGCCAGATGGGATATTAATGAAAACACGATGGTGTCAGCCCCACAACCAACCAGCAGCTTGCGCTTATAACACCAGCAAATGACAATAAATAAAAGAGGAGTGAACAGCACCTTGGCCACAGCCCCAGTATTACTGGAAACAAGAGCTCAGCCAACCTAGCTGTGGACAGACTAACAAAGACCAAGCTATTTCCCCACTGTACAGCTGGAAATATGCTGTCTCACTATATTGTGCATACTCTTTTGCACTGTTGAACCGGAACCAGGCTGGCTCATTATAGCCCTTTTCCACCTTATAGTGGGGACCAGGCTGGCTCATTATACCCCTTTAGCAATGTAGAGCTGAACCAGGCTGGCTCATTATACCCCTTTCATACTGTAGAGCTGGAACCAGGCTGGCTCATTATAACCCTTTCCCACTGTAGAGCTGAACCAGGCTGGCTCATTATAATCCTTTTCCACCTTATAGTGGGGACCAGGCTGGCTCAGTATAGCGCTTTCTCGTTGTAGTGCTGGAAACAGGCTGACTTCCTACTTTAAATCTGGAACCAGGCTGAATCATTGTTGCTATGCATCTCAAAAGACATCACATCTGCCGGCTTTCATGAAACAAACATCATTGTAACAGGTGCAAGTTAAATCCTTTTCAACTCCTTCAAGAGTTAAAGTTCACCAGATCCATAAAAATCATACAATTATAAGGCTTTTATCTACAATAAGGTTTTTATCTTCTTGCGACTCATACATCATAAAAATGTATTATAAATAGCTTTTTACAGAAATATGAATGGGGAAAAATGTAATTAAATCATTGAAGTAATTGTATATCCTCCCCACCCTCCCCTGTGCGATAGTGAATGATATTACCTGTCATGTTACTAATAGCAGGCCATTAGCTAATCTATCCACGGCCAGGAAAAGGTGAACGGGTTCAGGGCTCCGGTACGGGTATCCCAGGGGGCCGCAGTCTGGGGCAGCTCAGAGGCCTCTCCGCCTGATCGGAGCTGACAAACGCAGCAGTGCGACGGCCGGGCTCTTAATGGAGGTCCTGCCAGCGCCATTATCCCCTCCCCCCCCCCAGCACAGAGATCCCGCACATCTCCCCCTGCTCCAGTCAGGCTTTTAACCGCTCCTTCCTGCTCCCCGGCTCTCAGGGCCGGGGCCTGACGGAGAGGAAGAGCGCTGTGGTCGCTCTCTTAATTGATGTCAGGGACCCGCGTACGGTAACGGACAGCAGACTGCACTCTCGCAGCTCCCGCTCTGCCCTCTGACCCTTCAGACACTTCTCCCCGTGTCCTACTCAATCAGCAGGACACGAGAAAGCACTAAAACCCAAGCTTTTCGTCAAGGGCAATTATCAGCCTATCAATCAATCTATCAATCAATCAATTAATCATTCTTTATTTTTTGCACTGCACAAGTTTCCAACAGGTTGTCACAAAGTGTATCACAATGGATACTAAAAAGGAATACAAAAAACAAATGTCACTGAGAAACCATTTATTATTTTACAATGTAAAATGTCTCAAGTAAACTTAGTGCCACTTAGGGTTTCTTTCCTCCCACACAAATTGTCTTGCATCTTATGTATGATGTTATCCTTTTATGTTCTTATATACTGTATTATTGTTGTGCAAACAAATCAAATCAAATCAAAGTCAAATTCTGTAAAAGTCCTCATGAGACAACAGATTTGAATTGTATTGAATTGTATTTTACTGTATTGCAGTGTATTGTATTGTATTATATTGTATTTTGTGTATGGTAATATCACATTGAGGTGAGGTCTCCCCCTCAGGTGTTCAGCTGGATGGTTCTTACCTGTAAGAGTCGTAGTCGGGGACGATGCGCGCCACGGCAACCAGGGGACCCATTGGCTCCCTCAGGGGCCTCTCCAGAGCCTGCAGCAGCACCTGCAGCCATTTAAAGCAGTAAGTCACCTCCACCTGCCATACTACAAAACCAGAAATCACAGCAAGCTTTCCAGTCTCCCAAACCCTGCTGACCGCCCATACTCTGGCATTTCAACTCATTTCCTGTTCAATGCCTCAATACCAATACCACCCAATTTCCTGTTCCTTCCGACATTGTATACATCAAAGAAATAATTCACATTTAACAAGAGAGTGATTCAGTTAGCCTCATTTCTCATCTCATTGGAGAAGAAACAAAAGAATGGCTTCACCATTGTTAAAGAGATAGGCGGATTGTTGAGATCCACTTAGAACAAATTAATCTAATACAATCATTTTTCAAAAATGGGAACGCATTCCACTTTACATCTTTATGGAACACCAGAAGCTTGATTTGGAGGGTTAAGTGCTTCATAATTCACTCACTATTCATAGCAAATAATTATAATGATTAAAATAAAAAAACGTGATTAAGCAGTTAATATCAGACGGCTGAGTCTGCTAAGGTTACTGCCTGGATCCGGTTTTTCCGACATCCAATACGTTGCTTCAGTTAATTATATCGCTGTTATTCCATGGCAGGGCCCAGGTCAGACAGTACTGTAACTCAGAACTGAACAATGTAAGTAAAGTGCTTAGTGTTAATTAGTCAGAGTTTATATGCATTAAATAGGGATCGAATGCAATCCATCAGTGGCACTGAGTATTTAACCTCCAGTAAATACACACCACATCAGAAGCTTTTTTAAAATCCCACTTTCATTATTTTAAAAGTGAAATTCTGTGTATTTTTTCTATATATTTATCAAACGCACCTTGAATGAATGAATACACAACGTTTATCCATGCTATTTTTAATATGTTTGTAAGTGATTGTGTGAGTGACAATCAATGCAGTATATCTGAAGCAAATTCCTAAGAAGGCTGTAAAGTTGGTTCACCTCAAAGCCAGTGAAGGTAAAATTGGGCAGTCTGGGTAGGACACTGATCCGGCGTACCAGGGTCACATAGAGCCGAATGCCCTCTGGCACTGAACTGCACTCCTGCAGAGAGGGCACTGCTGATCAACAACAATGACAACGACAACAATAATAACAGATTTTATTGCTAACACTGTACAATAATGTAACATGACCTAACATGAACTTATTAACTGTTAACAAACTAACGACTGAGAACTCACTCTGTACAACTTTGTTTATGTATTTGTACATCATTAATTAATGTTAACAACAACATTAGTTGATGTCAATTCACATTGGAATGAAAAAAAGGTTATATAAATATATTTGTTAATATACTAGTGATAAGTTTATCCTATGGTTTGCTAATGAATAACTATTCATGTAACTAATACATTAGTTCGTAGTTAAATAAATCAACTAATGAAAAGGTCATTTTAAGCTCACTGTAATTTATTCATTTGTAGATCAATTATATCAAGTAAGAAATTACATTAATTAATTCCAATTCACGTACCTTATTGTAAAGTGTGACCATTTTATGTACATGGCACTTTTAACTTTGGGTTTGTATTACTGGAAGGATCTACAGCACTACAGTTTATATAGTACATCAGAAATAATCCAAAAAATTCATTCATTCATTCATTATCTTAACCCGCTTATCCTGAACAGGGTCGCAGGGGGGCTGGAGCCTATCCCAGCATACATTGGGCGAAAGGCAGGAATACACCCTGGACAAGTCGCCAGTCCATCGCAGGGCACACACACCATTCACTCCCACACTCATACCTATGGGCAATTTAGTACCCAGAGGAAACCCAAGCAGACACGGGGAGGACATGCAAACTCCACACAGAGAGGCCCCAGCCGATGGGGATTCAAACCCAGGACCTCCTTGCTGTGAGGCGGCAGTGCTACCCACTGCACCATTCGTGCCGCCATCCTAAAAATTGAGAGCACAAAAATCTAATGGCAAAACTCCCAAATTCCCATGGAATGTCATGCCCCAAAATAGTTTCCGAAAACCCCCAGAGTATGTACCATTTAAATTTGGTTAATTCAGCAAATCACTTACAGTATATTTCCATTCATACGTAAATATATATTGACTGAAATGAAACAGAATTGGCCCCAACTGCGCAGCTAACCCTTACCTCTGAATAAAAATAACTTGATTTTGATATTTGATATACTGCATTTAACAAAGGGCCCTATCTGAACCAGGCTCTTTCAATATTCACTGAAACATTTTGTGTGTCTGCTCTTGAGAGAATGATAAAAACAGAACAGAAAGCTCTCAATCTCGGAGCATGAGTAGCCTGTCACTGGTCTTTACGGCTCAGGGCTCCCTGGAGTGTCCTCCATTAAAACAACACGGCGGCGGTCGATCTTTATGGACAGAGTAAATAACGGCCGGCCCCAACAATCCCTGCGAGCAGCGCGCCGGAGGCCCGACCATCCTGTGACAGGTGCACATCTGCATCACAAGCAGCTGTCCGTGGACAGTGCAGCAGTTTCCAGCTTTAGAGATTTACTGTCCTACTGGGGGGTGGGGGTGGGCGAGTGGTACTATAAATTGCGTTTTATAGTCACTGGACTACGAGGGTCCATTAAAGCTTTCTAGTAACCCAGTCAAAACTGATTACCGCTGAAGTAATTTCAGATTATCCAGGACAGACGAACACAATGCCCTTGAAAGGAGTTCTGTGCTAAGAACTGTTGGCAGATTTCATACAGAACCGCTCTGCTATTCCTTCTCTAGCTAAAGGAGACAGAGATTTTGAGCTCTCGCCATCTTCTCAAGAGATTTGCTGTGTTGATGTGCATTTTATACCAGTACAACTGAATCAGAATGACATAAAATAATATATTTGGGACATTTGTTGAAACAATAACATGCAGTCATCAGTGCTCTTTTGCAAGGAAATAAACAAATAAATAAAACACACAATAGAATGGAAATGACCAAAACATGAGTGCCTAAAAACTCCAAGGCTCCTTTACGGAGTGGTGTGTAGCATTAAAAAGCCTTCAACAAACTAGCATACCCAAATACATTTCCTGAAATATCAGAAGGTTAAGTAGACTAATGCCGGAGATGTACTTCGTGTTGGAGTGACTGAGAAATCAATTTCAATGAAGCGTAAGTTACAAGATGAGGAAAGCAGAAAGAAGCTGTTGCATACAGCATTACTGGCAGAAAGAAGACATCAATAATTGATCCTTGCTCTGTCCCAGGGGTGAGTTCCAGGAGCAGTCTGAAGAGCAAAACAGAGGATTCTGGGAAGTTAGCCACGTGTGAAATCATTCGCACATGACCCTGATGACCAGACAATCAGTCACCTGACGACCAAATCTACCTCTAAACACAGGGTTTTTGTTTTTTTTAACCCATTAAGTTTCAATTCCATCCTCACCAGATTTCAAATTACTTCATTTCTTTTGGCTAACTTGCAGGATACACCAGACAAACCTGTTTAGTAGTCCATCTATAAGTAGGCTATCGAGTATTTGCAATATTAATGAAATATCAAAGAGAATATTTGCAATATCAAAGAGATGTGTAACTTACTTTCAGAAAGCAAAATGTCTGTGATAACAGAATGGATAATCTTCTGAGAAAATGTTGCAATACTAGGCCATAGTTAAGTCTGAAGGGATATCTACTGGGGCAAGGTTGAACTTGATAAACCACTGCCAAGTTTAATAACATTTAATTTAATTTAATTTTCATAACAAAAATTTAGTTTAAAATCCAGTACCAATGCTAGCCTGTAACTGAACAAGTCTCTGTCAGCGTTCCTAATACACAAACCAGTCTAAAGTTCATGATAATTTTACTGGCAACAGCAATTTCTTACACTGAAATAGAATATACTCAACTGCAATTTTAGCTCCTAGGAAGAAAAGGGTACAGCTTATTCTTGGGTTTCCCTCCAAAACAAACAACCCCTCCCATTGACTCCTTATCCTACACTACCCCACAGTGCTCCCATTGACTCCCATCATTGCAGGTGGCTGCTGTCCTTTGTTGCCTCATAAATAGAATGCATGTGGGTCTCTGGAGTTTCTGGGTAATGCATCTCATAGGGAGAAAAACATTGTGGGACACCAGTAGTGTAGAACCAAACTATATCACATGCAAGCAATAAAACGTATAGACCGTTCCCCACAAGTATTGGTAATTGCTATATTAATTTGTTTAAAAATGCTTATATGACCATGAACAAGTGTGTTCATTTTGAAGTCATGCCCACAAAATGAATGTGTGGGTGCACTGGCAGCAATCGTCGCCAAAAAATATATTTTTCTACTAATTATAGATTTGCATTGGATAGGAAGACATCTTGTTGAAGTCAGACAGGCTTGCTTTAAAACAAGAACCTACTCAGACAGTCCCACCCACAACAACATACAGAATTCCCATAAGGAAATTTATGTAACCATAGGAACCCCTAGACTTTTGTGGTGCTAATTTGTTCCTTGCAAATCGAGGGCACCGGTACAGTAAGCTAAGCTTATAGGCGGAGGTGATATCCTTGCCTTCCACTCTCTTTGTGTGGACTGAGTGACAGCTCTGACTGTTGCTAAGGACACAGCAACCCAGAGAGAAAGAGAGAGGGACACAGAGGGGTGCTCCCCCTGCCTGGACTCTGCCACTTAACAAGGCTTCACCTCCCATGGGAAAATAACATGTTTAATTGCCTTCACACACAGGCATGGCAAAGAGGACTCCCACCACCTTACAAAGGAGAGAGACATGATTCGCTCTCTGGGAAGAACTACAGAACACTCTCAGAAATAAAGGCATGAAAAGTGCCTTAGAAGCTACAAATGCTTGCCACTGGGGTGACACATAAAATTGTACCACTAGCCAATATACACTCAGTGAGCACTTTATTTGGTATTCATAATACTTTTTCTTTTCTTCTGCTGTAGCCTATCCACTTAGCGGTTTTCTCACATTATGTGTTCAGAGATGCTGTTCTGCATACCACTGTTGTAATGTGCAGTTATTTCAGTTACTGTCACCTTCCTGTCAGCTTTGACCAGCCTGGCCATTTTCCTCTGACATCTCTCATTAACAAGGCATTTCTGCCTACAGAACTGCTCCTCACTGGATGTTTTTTTGTTTTTTGCACCATTCCCTGCAAACTCAAGAGACTGTTGTGAATGGAAATCCCAGGAGATCAGCAGTTTCTGAGAGACTCAAACCATTCTGTTTGGCACCATTCCACAGTCAAAGTCACTTAGAACCTCTTGGCCACGTATGTATGCTTTTATGCATTTAGTTGCTGCCAGATGATTAGCTGATTTAATATTTGCATTAACAAGCAATAGTCTATAAGTCTATAGTCTATAATAGGTTTATAAGTCTGCCCAATAAAGTGCTCAGTGAGTGCATATCCACTTTATTTCTGAGAATGTACACAGAGATTGTCCATTAAACAAGAAGTATGTAATTAAGACAGGAATACAGTCGTTTAATTCGGAAGAAAGTAATTCATAAGGAAAGATGCTCTTTAAGAGAGCAATTTAAGTTAAATTTTAAGTGATAGTGATTTAAACAAGAGAGGTGGAGGTAGCTGCGCTGCTGCCAATTGCTGACGTGCATAAGCCAGTCAAAGGAGACCTTGTTTCTTTGTTTGGATAGCTCACCTGCAGGAGCTCCAGGTTATAGTGGTGAAAAGGTACCAGCTGTTCCACCGGGATTTGGTAAGAGACCAGCAGCTCTCTGCTTCCACTGTCAGCTACGCTGAGGATCAACACTACAAATTCACACACACACACGCACATGCACGCACACACACACACGCACACGCACACGCACACGCACACACATAAACAGGCATATAAGCAATAGCATGCACGACCACGCACACGCACATACATACATTCACATATACACACACACACACACGCACACATGCACACCCACACACGCATACACAAACACACAAATAACGCAAAGGAGGAGAGAAGCAGTATATTTCACGGCAGAGAAATACTCGTCCATTTACAAATTACTCAGTAACTTACTCAGTGACTCAAATGTAATTTATTATAGTAATTTACAAAGGATAGTGAGACTAATTAATGAACAACAATTACAATGAATTAACATATAATTGTGAGAAGGTTATGGGCATTTGGAATGGTATGCTAGCTTTTGGTAAATGTCTCTGATTAGTGCCTGATGCTTCACAGATCTCCCATGGGTATTTCTTCTTTCTTGACTCCCCTCCAATCAAATCACAGCAAAACTCTCGGGTGTGAACAGAAGGCGGAGAATTAACCTGGCTCAAACAAAGGAAGTGTGGACAATGTCAGCCAATCACTCACGACCGATATATCAGCCAATCACCTCTTTGCTACGTTCCAGGAAAGGGCACCATGCAATTACAGTGTCTCTTAGCAGTGAAATCACACCGCTCGAATCATCAGCCCCCTATAACAATGATCAACAGGAAAGCGCTGAGACTTGCAGAATAAGAACAGGCAATTTCCCACTGACTGAATTTCACAGGACCTCCACTCTCAGAACAACAGAGGAAAACACACATTCAGGTTCAAGCACAGGCCAGCCAAGCATGACTGAACATCAGAAATGCTGAATGGACTCCCATGTGTAATTCTGCAGGTGACCTTAAACACACAAAAGGGAATGTTCTATGACAAAATTATTCTTTGCAGAAGCTTCATTTGGAGCCATTTTATTTTCCAACCAAAAGCTAAAGGTGAGACTGAACTCAAAAAAATAAAAAACAAAAAACACAATTCTTCTGAAAGATTTATAGAACACATTTTAGGTATTATATGCATAGTCATGAAGCAGAAGCTAAAGCTAAGAATATTCATCCTTGTCCTCCACACAGACTTCATAAAAGGATCTACTGTGATGGGCAAACAGACAGGATAATGCCAGTGTAACTGTGAAGACTACCGCACCTACACATAGCGCAACGCCCTATTTACGGTTCCAGTGTCACCATGAGGTAACCTATTATTGGTCATTAACTTTGAGTTTTGAGTTCTGCACTTGTGTACGTACAGCTGCCATTACATTAGTTAATGAAGCTAACTAGTAGCTAAGAATGCTACCTAACTAGCTAGCCAGCAGTTGTGAATAACAGAAGCTAAGTATTGTAAGCTAACTAGGGGGATCCACCTACAAAGCTGGATAGCAAGTCAAGGAATATGTGACCTTCTAGCTTGCTGTTAGGGGTTAATAAAAAACAATCCAAAGAAACCTCAAGTAGGCTAATGTTTGTTGTACTGCACTGGTTTCAGTAAGTATTCAGACCCTTTTTGCAGAAGATTTTTATTGTGTTGAAGCTGAATGGATACAATTTTGGCCCATCAATCTACACTTAATAACCCATAATGACAAACTCAAAACATGAAAACAGAAACAGAAATCTCTCATTTAACCACTTTGATATGTTTCTAATTTCATCTACCTAGCTAGCTAGCTAACATTAGCGCCCTAGCTCACTGGCTAGGTAACCCTCTATCTTAGCTATAGCTACCTTGCTACCGATCAGCTATGAAGTTACCTAACGTAACTGAAACTATATGTATGCACGCACTACTATACGTCTATGGACTTTCAAAATTTCTGGTCACACTACCATGCAACCAGTTTTGCCAGGTGTAGGAATTTTAGCCACTCTTAGAACGAAATGGATAAAACATGTTCAGAAAACTTTTACAAAAACAATGTGCTTCAGTCATATGTGTTCCTCAGGGGAATGCTGGTTCACCAGTGGATCTTTGCCTACATTAGCAGGATAAGGTCTTTCAGCTGAAATGCATTGAAATGCTTTTCAACATTTAAGGTATTTTTGGCTACCATTTCTTTCCAAGTGTTTGTATACCCAGTTCTTTGATCTTTGTTCCAGTTCTTTGGTCTCATTCTGCACTCTCCTCCTGTCTGACGTCTGTCTGGGTCTTCGTTTCAAGTGGCAAAACAATCGATACAAACTAGTGCCTTTTACAGAGTAAAGCTGTACTTATGGAAACATAGAATGCAGTGCAGGTGTTTGTTTCATCTTTCCCTCTGTCTTTCTCTCTCTTTGTCGGCGTGTGTGTTTGGTTCTCAGGTTCAATTATTTACTCATATTCTTCAGTACAAATATTGATTAGCACTGATACTACTGTCCTGACAGGTGAATCTTGTATTGTTATCTGTTAAGAGTGTGGTTCTGTGGAATAAACTGTGTCTGTACTGTGGCAATACCATGCACTGTATTTGAAAGGAAAATCTGATATATTTTCTCATGTATATTTGTATCATATACAGGCATATAATGTTTTATTTCCATTTCTTTAAAAGGAAAAGCCAGTTAAAACCAGTCTACAGTGATCCAGTCTATCAGACTAAAATCTCCCCCTGCATAATAAGCCGAAGATGAAACACTGAAAATAATGAAGAGGAAGGGAGCACTTTCAGTCAACTCACCCTCCCCCTGGGCCTGCTCATCCTGCAGCTCGACTGTGATCTTCTCCCCCCAGGATGGGCAGTATGTCGGCTGCAGGCTGCAGTGGGTGATCCCCAGGCTTCTCGGCCCATGGGCCTTGTCCTCACCTGAGCCACACCTCCTGTTAGGACACACAAGAAGCTTCATGAATGAGCTTTCCAAATTCATTTGGATAAAGCAGCAAAACAGGGATGGGATGCCCTGTTCCTGGAAGGCCACATCTGTCTCTGCTGTCTGTTTCTAGTCATTATACTGGCTCAATTAACTGATTGGCTGTATATAGCAATGATGGTTCACTCATATTAAACCACAGTACAATATTTCACATGGGACCACAAGAACGGTCCTTAGCTGTCCGTCAATATCTTATGAATAAATGTAACTAAAATGTCATATTAAATGATTGGGGATTCAATTATTTAAAACAGGAGGTGGCATTACATGCAGACACTGCCTGAATGGCATTACATGCAGGCAGGTGGTTTATTTTATGAATGCGAGGACAAGCAAGCATATCCAGAAAACCAAAGCAAAAGACAAACACAATGATACGGAACAAGCCCTTATCAAAACGCTCTGACATATACATTGAGCAAATCAATGGGTCAGCCAAAACAGGTTTATGTAATATAATACTGCGTTTCATCCAGGTGAGAGCAACAGTGACGTTGATGTTATGAAACCACATCTCAGCAAGAGAGAAAATCTGCTCAAGCCGCAAAGCTTCAGCCCTCCCCATCCCTTTCAACAAATAACAACCGCCCTCACCCCACTGCCACTCTCAAGCCAAAGCCTTCTTAGAGGGAGGGGCTGAAGAGTGCATGCCCCCTGGGACCCACCTTGGGGCCCTGTTCACTTTGAGAGGGCAGCACATCTAATGAGCAGCGTGCATGCTCACGTCCATCTGCTCAGCCCATTCTGCCAATAGACCTGGTCCCTAGGGCACACTGGGTAATTTCATGAGCGTCACCTCTGCTAAATCTGTGGGTCCTGATTCCGTGCACACTCCTATTTGAAAGAGAGGCACCTTTTTCTCTCTTCCACGACAAACACCCCCCACTGTTTATCTAGAGCAGGGATCAGCAACTCACGGTCCCCAACGGCCGAGATCTCAGATGTAAGAAGAACTAGAAACATTTTTTTATCCTGCTCATGTCTTCTAGTGCCTACGTTTTCATCAGCAAACCTTCAAACTGTCCCATTTTTCTGTGATTTCAGTCATTGTGGTCAATTCTTTACTTTTATTTCACAGATCGACACTCCCCGCCATAAAACATGTTTAGAAATGTGACTGACATGTAACTGTTCATCATTATGCTACACACAGCGTAAAACAAGATCCAGAGATGAACAAGCAGTTTCAGCTATAACAGCTTCCTAATCGGTCCCATCTTGCCTCACCCCAGGGCATTGTGGGTATTCAGTCAACAGCCAGCACTGTCCTCAGATTGCACCGCTGCCAGGAACCATCTGGCAGTGGGAAAGTAACCATGTTAATGTATCTTTGGATAAGTCTCTATGTAATACATTACCGAGACATACAGATATCCAGTCTGCTGTCTATGAGAGAGCTGATTACAAGGAGGGAGTGCTGTCAAGCTCAGTCATCGCAAATCTGCGGATGCAGGCAGGGGCATATTAGGACAAAATAATGAATCATTTCAGCAGAGAGATTCCTTTTGGCAAAGAAATACTGACAATTTCATCATTAACTTAATCATTACTTAATGCATTTTGACAACCCATAAGAATGCCCAGGAGGTTGGTAAATGTAACAAAAACAAGGGGAAGCCATAGATAAGAACAACATTAAACAGTACAGCAATGAAATAGCGATAATAGGTTGGAATGAGCCTCCTCTCCCCTGTATCTTATAACGGAAGCAAGAGCGTGTCTACGTTTCCTGTATGCGTTGATGATGTCACTGCTTTAAGGAGTTGGTCATTAAATCTGCATTCACTCTGCCGTGGACATTATTGTGAGCTCCAGGCTGTAAGGGGTCAGTTTTGGCAGAAGCCTATCGGCTTCTCTTCCTCAGCCAGGATGTTACTTAATATACTTTCTTTTAAAAGCTGTTTGAAAATCGTTTTTTCAGCTGTTCTGATTCAAAGACCTGTTATTACATTCCACCTTGTCTGGCTTTCAGACTTAGACTAAGACAAAGTAAGTTCGACCAATAACATTGATATTGTAGCAGAGAGCTTTAACAAATATCAGACAACAGTTTTAATGAAATAAACACTGCTAAAATATATCTGGTTACTTGGCAAAAATTCACTATAGAAAGAAAATTCATCTTCATTCATTATCCTAACCCGCTTATCCTGAACAGGGTCGCAGAGGGGCTGGAGCCTATCCCAGCATACATTGGGCAAAAGGCAGGAATACACCCTGGACAGGTCGCCAGTCCATTGCAGGGCGCACACACACCATTCACTCACACACTCATACCTATGGGCAATTTAGACTCTCCAATCAGCCTAATCTGCATGTCTTTGGACTGTGAGAGGAAACCGGAGTACCCGGAGGAAACCCACGCAAACACGGGGAGAACATGCAAACTCCACACAGAGAGGCCCCGGCCAACGGGAATTCGAACCCAGGACCTCCTTGCTGTGAGGCGGCAGTGCTACCCACTGCACCATCCGCACCGCCCTGAAAATTCATCTTAATACAAGTTATATTCCAATATTATTTAATTAAAAACTAATTCACCAACATGCATTGCAATGGGACTACACTTATTTATTTTCACTGTAAGTGTTTCACATACAGTAAAGTGCAAGTCTTAGGCATTTTTCTTGTTTTATATATTACAGAGAACTTATTGTATTGTATTTGATTTAAAAGTAACACATTAAGTAATAGACCACTTGATTGACAGAAGCAAGGAAGCAAAGTCTGCCAAAGAACAGTCCTCCAATATGTTTGGAACAACCTACCAGCAGATACAACTGCAGGACAGCGTGCCTAAGAGAATTGATGCAATTTTAAAGGCGAAGGGTGGTCACAACAAATATTAATTTGATTTAGTATTAAACTTTTGCAAATTGTTTGCTAAATTGTTAGCTATTTAGAAACTTTTCATTACATTATATTTTAAATCATTTTCACCTCAAAGAACATGTGCCCAAGACTTTTGCACAGTACTGTACCTCTAAAAAAATATTTGCATTGACAGGACTGTAGTTAAATATAACAGAAAAATAGTTTCGTTTGTCCTCCACTCCTAGATTCCTTTTTTATCAGACAACCTATAAAAATCAGATGACATTGTATTGCACACTGAAAATGTAATATCTTCAAATAATCTGTGAAATGTATTCACAAATCCGCCATTTGTTCAAAAGATTTGTAAAGGCAGGAACATGCAACACCAGAGAGAACAAACATTTGAAAAACAGATGGAGTCATGCATTATTTATTGTTATTGATTTCATTTTTCATCCATGGCTGTCCAATTTCTCATCTGTGATATGGGAGGATGCACACAATGAGAAGGCTACTGTGGACACAAAAGCTAAGACATCATGATTCCACTCAAATGATTACATCACTTGAGCAGTTTAATGCTAATTTGTGATCAATGTGCAAGTACAGTACTGAATAGTTTTGTACAGATTTTTTTATCATTTAACAGATCATTCTGAGAACTGTAGGGCCAACTGATGGGCCAAATAATTAAACGTTTTCCTAACATTAGTAAAAAACACTCTGAAATATTTGTTTTACTCTATACATCATATCACAGAAGCTAATGCTGCTCTAACTTTCATTTCAGCATGTCTTTAACCTTAGGATCCGATGTTTTGAACCAGAACCTAACCTTCATAACTAAGGTGATAACTAATGGTTAACTTAGTAAACATGAGATAGTTCATGATGCTACCTGGCAGTGGGGACCTGGCTCTCATGACCCTTCTATTGGGGTTTTAGCTCGAGGGTAAGTCTGTATAACAGAAAAACAAAACAAAAATGCAATGACGTAGTTACACGGTAAAACCGGTAGATGGGTGGAGCCACTACTGTTTGGATGGGCCTGTCTCTCCTGGCCAGGGGAAAATAACCATCCCAGCCTCATCCCACACCAAAACAAAAAGGTCTTTTTCACACTCACTCTTTCCCTATTCCACCACTCTTTACTGGCACTCTCCCCACCCTCTCTTTCTTCACTCTCATAGACTCCTACATCACAGCATAATAAATGAATATTCATTTATTCATTAATTATAGCAGATTGTCTGTTTAACACCTAACATTGTCTGTTAAATAGCTGCAGCAGAGCAGTATCCTCATTTTACCATTTAACGTATGACTTGACGTATGACAAACGTATGATAAACATATGCCAAAATGAAAAACATTTATTTTACAGATTTAACTGCCATGGTTTGATGTCCTTCTACTGAAACTGACAAAAGTTCCAAAATCTCAAGTATTACAGCAAAAACAGCAACAGAAAAGGGCAATTCAATGTCAATTTCAATACATTATAGTGTCCCGTAAAGGATGTGGAAAAGACAGCCCAGGATTTCTGGAATAGCACGCTTTAGAGAACACTGGAATGCTTTCAGTCTCAAGTGTTTTACTTATTCTCAATCACAGACATTACTGGTCTCTTCACTTCCTCAGCAGACAGAAGTTCTGTTGCACAGGCATGTCTGGGGTAAAGGCTGTTTTTTTGTTTTTCCGGAAAAACAATAGGTTAGGGGTCAGAGTGACAACAGGACAGCCAGCCAGGACTGGGTCAGACCAACACTTTATGAATGATTTATGAAAGATTAATGAAATGGGTCAAACTTGAGGGTTGGGAGCCGCATAACACCTGACGTAGCATGATTCCCTGTCAAACAAAAACAAGCAGATCCACACAAATATACACACACACACGCACACAAAGACATACACAAATGCACACACACAAATACACACAAACAAATATATACACAAAGGTACACACAAATACAGATACACACACGCACTTGCAGACACACAAAGACACATACATGGACACACAAATACACACACACACACACACACACACACTTACTATACATGCACACACACACACAAAGTAGGCCTCCATATCCAGGCCAATAGTACAGAGAGCATAGCTGTATATTAACTCTTGCCTTCAGTGCATGCATTTATAAACATACTACTACTTATCTCCCTGATAAGCAAAACATATCAGAGTGCCTGAGTGCTCTTTGACTGAGGACGCACACAACCCACAAAGCTTTTCAAGTGCGGTCAGTCCAGAGAGAAGCTAATGGGTTACCCAATCAATAAAAAAAAAGCGAAAAGCTTTCTTTCAGTTATGAGACCAACTCTCTGTTAGTATGAAGGCTGAATCTGATATAAACACTGACCGGTAAGAATCATCTGTACAACAAATGCATAGAATCATAAAATGCACACAACCAATATCAATGTTGGCTTACAGCCATTGCTTATTGTTTTATATAATAAAATAATGGTAATATTAACGTTTGATATCTCATTTGTTTTCAAAGTTGAACAGAGAGTATGGGGTGGTAATGTTGTATACTGGTTAAAGAGTTTGACTGTTACATTTTCAGGTGGGTTACTGCTATCTTACCCATAAGTAAGGAGCAAAACCAGAATTGCTTCAATAAATATTGAGCTGGGTAAATGGAATGTGCGTAACATACAGGATAACCTTTTTATACATAGTTCCCCTGTTAAGTAATTGGACAAATTAACATAATCTGAAATAATTTAGTACTGGGCTGTGAATCTGGGCAACAAGAAACACCTATCAGTCACATGTTCCAAAACTTTTGCTCACCTAAAAATTGGGTGGTCTGATACAAAAGATGATATGTTCTAAGTTCTTTAACAAATTTAGATTAAAAATACCAGGAAATAAAAGCTCGGATCTGTCGTCTCATGTACATTGTTTTACCTCAAACTCAATTGTCTTCAGCATATAGCAAACACTGTGTCTTCAATTTGAATGTAATGATCAGAGCTGAAAGCTGACAATAATATAACAAATTGCAGAATAAAAATTCTGTTCTTGCCACCCATGCTCTCATTTTACAATGTCTTGTGGGATTTGTGCATTGAAAACAAGAGGGGAAAAAACAGGATTGCGCAATCCAGTGTTTTCGGATCCTGCATGCTCCAAATGTGTTACCTTTGGGCCCTTGTCTGGACTGGAAAAGGTACCCTTCCAAAATCTTCCTGCAGTAAGCCATGCATGAACTAACTGCCAAACGCACCGTGAAACCTTTCCCACCCACCACTCACCCTGCTAAAAGCCCTATTCGTGGCAGTCAGGCTTGGACTTATTGTCAGGGTCGTGATAGCGGTCGGCATCGCATTCATGAACACGCAGCATCAGCTCAGTAAAATGTACATGCATATCAAGTCTAGAAAAAACCTTCCAATAAGAGGGCATGGTCAATCTTATGACAGGAGCTACCTGGTCAGCAGTGCAGTCTCCAGTCTCCTAAAAATCACGTGATAAAATTTCCCTTTATTCTGTGGGCTCATTTGTATATTCAATTTGCAAGCAGGGTTGCAGCCTTATCCAGTGATAACAGGAAACTAACCTCTCGAGTTAATGAAAGCAGAAGAGATAACTGGGAAAGGACATAGTAATGAATCCAATGACTGGCTCCTGAGTGGCATGTCCAACAATAAGCGGACATTACCTGGTGGTCTATGGCTGAGGAAATAAAGGGCTGTTATGGACAGATAACACCAATACAGAACAACTCTGAGCCAACCAAGTTGTGCATATTATTTAAGACACCAGCAGACACCAGCGCTTAACTTCTTCCTTCTGTTAAATGAATGGAGGCTGAAAACAGCGGTGGAGTTCATAAATAACTGTAAAAGAGCTTTTTCACAAGTGCAAGTACACAGTGAGCTAGATATTTTGTTTTTGTTATACTTCTTAAACAAAATTTGTATTACTTAATACACTGAAATAACGTATTTAATGTTTTTAAGCCTCTGTGAGCTAGCCAGCTAAACTGCTTGTAATTACGCATCACGCAGTCAGGTAACTTTCACTCTGACTTCTTCAAAGCGTCTCAATCGCGTGCTGCGAGGGCACCTCCGAAGTCGCCTTTGAAGGGCAGATGAGTAATCAGGCAGTGAGGCAACGAGGCATCAAGTCAACTGACTTCGGTTTTGGATGCAGCCCTGGCCTACAGGCTAATGAAAGCTAGCAGACGAGCAACCTGGCTCCTTAACCAGGGTGCTTCACACGTGCTTCTCTCCAGTTATGTTCGCTCAGGTTAACTACAGAACACTCCTCCAGGCACAGCAGCACAGAACACTGGCAAGCACATTAATTATTAATTGGTAGGGGACATTTCAGAAGCTTTAAATATCCCCTTGGTAAAGGACCCTTCAATTGCCAAATGCGGTTGCAGTACAACCAGTTGTTGATTTTTATTGACACTGAAATATTTATATTTATATTTTTATATCAGAAAACTAATTGAAATGCATATTTGTAAGTCCCCGGGGATATACAAATGTATATCCCTGAAAATTAATATTCAATTATATGACATACATATTTTGTAAGAATATAGATGAATATAGTTATCTGGAACCATTTCACAGGCGCATAAAGTATTGGAAACAGCAAATAAAGCCAATTAATAAACCAATTACACATGGTTTCTGTGCTGCTATTCATGTACTTGTTTTTCATGCCTATTTCCTCCAGCTGTTAGACAGCACATGCAGGACATTTTGCTGGCATATTCTTTTAGCGACGATGCAGCGTGTTTATTTATAGCCCGGGTGTTAATTACTCAGCACGTATAGGATCCCACTCAAAGGTGGGGCAGATGGCTGATCCAACAGCGCCAAGACAGAAATGCACAAGACCGTCACGGAAAAAGAGTCAAACACAAAACAGAACAAAAGAAACAGAAGAGAAAGAAAAAAGAAAGACCAGACAGAAATTATGGAAAATTGAAAAAGACAAAGAAACAGAGAACAGAGAGAGGGAGTAATTCATTATCTTTTTCATGTTCCAGCAGTATGCTGTTCTGAAACATGTCGTATGTCGTCAGTGCTCAGAAAGCTGATGAAGTATGAAACACAAAATGATGAAGTATGAAATTTGGACATAAACACTCTCCTATCCATATTGATAAAAAGGTTTATAGACAGGCAGAGTTTTGGCTTACAATAATGTGTCTCACAACAAATCATATGTGTGGTCACTGGACACATGATATTATCCATGTGGCAGTCTGCCCATGTGACTGCAGTCATGTGACAGAGTATGTGACAGAACCAGAGTGGTTAGTGGTGGCAGAGGCTGATTCATGTGACAGTGTGTGTGATCTTCTCTGTCTCAGTTTTGGATAATCATGTTACCAGGTTACCTGGCAGCTTGGCCCAGCTACTGTAGAAGCTTTGGTATTGGCAAGGGAGGTACTCAGTACTCACACTATAACGAATGGGCGCGGCACCCTGCCGTCACTCAGAGGGGGCAGGCTCCTGGCTCCATGGAGCGTGACTGCTAGGGCCCCTCTCCCAGGAAAGGACACTTGCCAGTTACCTGACAGGGGGGAGCAGGGAGCCTCGGCCCTCTCTGGAGGGGTCTCAGTCACCTGTCGGGAGTAATAATAAATAATAATCTGTAATTTAGCTGACACTTTAATCCAAAGCGATTTACAGTTGATTAGACTAGGCAGGGGACAATTCCCCCTGGAGCAATGTGGGGTTAAGGGCCTTGCTCCAAGGGCCCAACAGCTGTGTGGATCCCTTCTGTGTCCCAGTCATGCACCTTAGCCATGTTAGAAGGCCAGGAGGGAGAGACACAAGAGGAAGAGTACAGGATGAAATGAAGGAGAGAGGAGGAGGGGGGAGAGGAGGAATAAAAAGAAGAGAAGGTGTGATGAAATGTGAGGAGAGCAGGAAAAAGGAGTAGAAGGAAAGAGAGGGAGGGAAGAAGTATGGAGGGTGAAAGAGAGAAAGAGAGATGAAAATGTGGTTACATGAGTGCAGCTATATCACCACCTCGGGTACTTAACGGAACAAGGCCTGCTCAGTTATGAATATTAAAAATCTCCAAGGAACGTTTTCTTTCCGGTGAATAGAGAAGAGCTAGGACTGCATCACCCATGTTCTCTGCAACATGGCTGTCGAGGTGAACGTGGCTAACGCTATATCTACTGAAAGGAAACATTCAACGATTTTTGTAAGTATGTTTTTTAAGTCAATCATGTTAGTCATATGGTATACAGCTTTCAGTTAAGGAAGCAGCTAATAGGCATAACACCATGACCATGACCCTTTCACAGAATTAATCATTCCATGTAGAAGCTGAGGTAATCGCAGTAGTGTGAAGACCCACATCATGTGTAGCAAAAGTAACACTCTGCCTAAACTATGGAAAAGCTTACAAAAGCTTAATTCCTATGTAATCGCATTAGTATCCCTTCTGGCCATCTCAAGACTCATGCAATATTGGACTTTTGTTCAAAAAGCCAGCTCATATTATAAGTCTGTGCGTAAAGAATTCAAACATTATTCTTCCATTGTAAAGCACTGTGAAAAATCCACACATGCAGGGATACTGCATGCTGATCATCTCTCTGTCAAAAGCGGTTTGGCCTTGGCAGAGCCAACTGCCACGCTTCAAATCAAATCGGTTCCTAGGCAACAGGCGATCCCACAATACACGCCTTTCTGCAGCACTTGGCGTCGTTTCAAAGCTTGGGGAGAAAAGTTTTCTTTTTCTTCTTCACTGAAAATGAAGCTCAATAAATAAAAGAATGGCAGGACAAAGAAAGACAGGCCGTGTAATCTAAGCAGAGTCTTTTACGGAGAGGGAGAAAAGAACACACTGCCTGCAGGATAAAGGGTTTTTCAGCTTCAGTATTATTTTTTCATCGCATTATGAAGTAAGCCTCTTAGAGGAAGGTGGGCTAATATAGCAGTCTGTTAGCAGCATTATGTGGCACATGCCAGCCGAAACAGCCTATTGCAACACAGATCCCAAACCTGCGTGGTAGGATTGGGATCACAAGGCCCGGCCTATGTCCTCGCAGCTATTCCCAGCCTTCGGCCGGTGCTTACTTTATGCATCCACTCACACTCACGAGAGACTGAGTCAACATTCCTGCACTCAAGTCCTGTTTAATCAACCTGCATATTATGTTTTGGGGTCAATTGGACCCCGTTCAGTATTTGGCATCTCTTAAAAACCATTTAACCTTGATACTGGATGATTTTTCTCATTTTCTTATTTTAAGGATTAAACAGAAAACAAACAATAAAATGCTGTTCCGAAAAGTCCCATAGCTCTGTAGCTGTATAGAACACATGAAAATATTCAAGCAAGCTTTTTTTTTTTTTACCTCTGTTTCTTTGTGGGTGATTCTAGTGACACTTTCCCATAAAGGTTTCCAACTCTCACTTACACTTACACACTCAGTTTGACCCCAAACATAAACACGTTAAAAATCTTAACATAATGCTGTACAAGGGTTAAAGCAGAGAACTTACATTTCCTCTTGACAGCCAAAAAATAATTCTAACAGTACGACAGCAAAAATCTGCAAAAGCACAATTTCTATTTAACACTGAATTTTAATTTCTGTTCAACAAATTCCAGCACAACAGCAACGGCAGAAAATTTAAACAATGAACTGTGAATGACCCATTCTTGTATCATACAAAGATGGATAACTGAACAAATAGCATGAAACATTAGATTACCAGTATTTAGCTGATGCTTTTATCCAAAGTGACTTACATTGATTAGATTAAGCAGGGGCCAATCTCCCCTGGAGCAATTTAGGGTTAAGGGCCTTGCTCAAGGGCCCAACAGCTACACTGACCTTACTGTGGCCTGACTGAGGCTTGACCCACCAACCTTCCAGGTCCCAGTCATGTAACTTAGCCAGTATGCCTTCAGGCTGCCCCATTAAGGCTGGCTCATCAATAATTCAGAACTGCGGAGGATACTTCCAGAGGAATCAAAAAGCAAGGATATGGGGGAAGGGAGGGATATTAAAAGAGAGCAGGGCAGGGAGGGGAAATTTGGAGGCTAAGAGACAAGAATATCCATGTGTCCCCCAGGCCTGCAGTCAAATAGAGAAACACGGGTGCTAACCACAGCTGTCAAACTCTTTCTCACCTTAGTGGCAGCAAAAATGAGAACAAATTAACAATTTATTTACCCTACAGCATCTTTAGAGACCAAGCTTACAGTATGATGCCATCTTGAATTCTATATAAATTCATTTATAAACGCCATTATTTATCTACAGTAGTGATATACAGTGATGTACAATTATATATATATTTTACAAATAGAATTGTTCAGAGTAAAGTTTTTATTTTTAACAAGTAATTATTTTCTTTATGTTCAAGTTTACACCTGTAACAGAACATACAAAAATCAGTGTGATTCTGCCTTACTTCAAAAGAATACACACGAGGGAAAGAAATCTTTAAAAGAAAGTTGTCAGTTTTTGTTCCTGTGCTTTGATAACCTCCTGTGAATGCACAGTATATACAGTATAAAGAGCACATAGCGAATTGACATTCTAGACCCCATAATGTTTCGGAAAGAAACATCAGTTGTTCTTAGTTTATCAAATCAAAGAAGGCAGGATTACTGCGAGCCATCTGTGAACCTGGCTATAAAATGCAGTCAGGGGAGGGAAAGCCATCGCTCATGTCAGCTAATTCCATCACTGGAGACTCACAATTACCTACGAGAAATGCTCATGTTTTACAGTCACCCTCTATTACAATATGGTCACATAACTGAATAGTCAATGGGAAACGATGTCTTTAAACAGAAAGAAAACACTGCTAGCCAGGGAACATTGTGTGTGCTTAGCATGCCTTCATCCAGTGCTGGTCAGAGTGGAAGGTAAACTAGTGCTTGTGTGCCTCATTTCCCAGCCAATGAGAGCATGACTGAGTCCATTTAAAATCTTAAAATTATTCCACTTCAAATTTAGCATTTCAAATCACCTTCTAAAAAGAACCAAATCAAGGTGGTTCTGAATTAAGTCTGCGCATTTTTGGCAGCAGAAGCATTTCCCCCCACTAATGCTTGAACACACGGTGATGCTAATGGGTAAGGGGTATGCTCACTGGATACTCGCTGCTAATGTAGCCGACCCCCAGAATGCTGAATCAGCAGCTCTCACATGCAGTCAGGCGGTTGGTGTTTCATCACACACAGCACGCTGGGCTGGTGAGACGAGGGGATTGGGGAATGTCTACAGGCAATCACAAGCAGAAAAGCGCTGGTTCGGGTCTGCTAGCAACAATGACACAACCATAGTACATATTCACAATGAGCAATCTCACCTGACTCATTCACATCCAGAAATGGAATATTTTGGTAAATGGTATAGCGCCTTTATTGATTCTTCTCATTCACCAACTCACACACTCACACACCAATGGCGATTGGCTGCCATGCAAGGTACCAACCAGCTCATCAGGAGCAATTGGGGGTTAGGTGTCTTGCTCAGGGACACTTCAACACACCCACGGCTGGATCGAACTGGCAACCCTCCGACTGCCAGACTACTGCTCTTACCTCCTGAGCCAATGTCACCCCATAAATAATTTTAAATAAAATATATAATCCAGACTGCAGATTGCCAAATTGTCAAAATATCTTGGCAAATATAAAAGTTACTGCCACCAATTAAAACTAAATATGAGTTTAATTCAATTAAAAAAAATGAGTATAGTGTTCAGAAAAATATGAGTACAGTATAAAGATATAGAGTTACATAAATACAAAAACATAACTGAATATGCCACATATACAATATACATTGGTACATTTCTTGGTCAAGACTTAGACAAACACTAAGCCATTTCTCTCCAAGATGTCATACAAGCTCACACCAAAAGAGTGCACGCCCCCCAATCTGGAGAAGTCTCACCTACCCCTCCTCTCCAGTCAATAGTTTACGTTCCGCCAGAATGCAGTAAACATCACCTCCACCCTCACCCTATCCCCCTCCTTAAGGCCAAGGGTTCCCCAGAGGCTGACCTTTGAACCCACTTTCATTAGGTGTTTATTAATCGCCTGGCAGCCAGGCAAGTGCTGCTGTTGCCCAGGAAATTACAACAACTCTACAAAGTGCCTTTCCGCATTGCACAATGAAAACAGCTGTCAATGCGTCACTATCTACCCGCCCCTTATCGGATCTGTTTTTGGGCCGCAGTTGATGCTTTGTTTGATGATGTAACTGCATGATGATGTAACCTTGCTCTCAAAGTAAGTCTGCCTATAGTTACCTGCCAAGAAAAAAAAAAAAAGTTACATACAGTACCAAATAAAAAGATATGACCTGGCACAATTTTTGTATAAATATGTAAACATATTAGCTGATATTTTCCAGATCAACAAGCAACTGATCAGTTCCCTGTAACTGTAAACATATCTGACACATTTCAAACGTTTCAGTTTTATTTCATTAAGCCGCGCTTGCGGATAAATCGGTCGCAGAGGACACAAAGGGTAAGTTGTCCAGCAAGTTCCTCTCACCGTTTTACTACCAAAGTGCAGGCCTTTACCTTGTCCAAACCTGCTCTGTAAATGCAAATGGCCAAATAAAGGGACATTTTATTATTGAGATATTCTTATCTCTGCACTTTTACACCATGAACCATAAACCATAAACCAGAAGAAAAAAGTCATCAAAAAAGTGTGAATGGCAGTTGTCATGAAAATCATTATTTATTTCAAAGGTGGTCACTGAACTTTAAGATACTGTACCACATATGCATTATAATGGCTTTTCAAACCCCATTTTTAACCAATTCTTCCTTCCTTTTCTGGAACACCAGAGTGATACCATGGGCCTACAAATTTTATCAAAGCAATGCAATACTTCAGAGGTATTGTTTTTCAGATTAACATACATTCATTTATGCACATTTAATATGGCATATAAACAAAATCCAGAAAGACAATGCAGTTCAACAAAAATACCAAGGCAAGAGCCACAACATAAGAGAATAATTTCATCATTACTGTGAACTCAGAAATAAAGTGCCTAAAATTCCTAAAAAATGTACAATTACTTGTCATTGGGCAGTACCCTATAGGTACATAAAAATGCACCCAGCAATTTATCATTAATTGTCCCTTTTTGCTTGGAAAACATACTCATTTGTTTCAGGGTACATCTGGGAAAATTGGTCCTTGAAGAACAAAAATGTACCTCCACTGCCACTTTGAGAGTGAACACATGCTTCCGTATACAACAAAGTGATAATTGAGTCATCTTAATCACACGCTTAATTCTTTGTTGGATTCTAAAGTCGAAAAGCAGAATCCAACACAGCGGTTCTTGACCCTGCTGGGGTGAGAAAAACTGGACAGATAAGAGTACATCTTGCCATTCCCACAAAGCAATAAGTTGTTTCGGCTGAAAGGCAATAACCATGCAATAAAAGCACAATGTTGGCAATCTGATTACATCTGTCCCCGATGAACAGCCCAACTCCTCAATACTCCTGCAGAATCAATCACTGCTATGTTATGAGGCTCCGGCAGGAAAGCCGGTTACCTGGGAGGAGACGCCATTAAACGACGCCTGAAGAGCTATTCATTTTATACCAGACTTTATTTCCCTCTCCTCCATCAAGCTCAATGTACACTTCTTTCTACAAAAAAGAGAAATATAAAAAAACAAAACCAATAGTATTCTTTCTTTCAAAAAAGCAATTTTCACAAATCACATGATCGCAACTTTCTTTTTCTCCATTAGCGAGACAGGGCTCTGAAGACATGAATCAGATTTTTGGCATTTTAAATAGCTTTGTAATCTTTCTTTTTATTACTCCCATGATTATTAAATCTCTCAAACAAGAGAATGCAGAATTTGTAAAGAGGCAGAAAAGACATAACAATTCCTTTCAATTGCAACCATTTTATAGTAGTCACTCTACTAATAGCCAGAGGCAAGGTAGAGGGCTGATAAGTATTATCTGTTTGAAAGTGCAGTTCTGCTTTCTCTAATAAGCCAATTGTGTGGCAGCAGTGCAATGCATAAAATCAAGCAGATACGGGTCAGGAGCTTCAGTTAATGTTCACATCAACCAACACAATGGGGAAGAAATGTTATCTCAGTGATTTCGACTGTGGCATGATTGTTGGTGCCAGACAGGCTGGTTTGAGTATTTCTGTAACTGATCTCCTGAGGTTGTCATGCATAACAGTCTCCAGTGTTTACTCGGAATGGTGTGAAAAACAAAAAACAGAGCAGCAGTGCTGTGTACCGATGAGATAGGTCAACAGACAAGATCCAGACTTGTAAGAAGCTGACAAGAAGGTGACAGTAATGCAAATAACCATGCATTAAAACAGTGGTATACAGAAGAGTATCTCTGAACACACAACACGTCAAACCTAAGTGGATAGGCAACAGCAGCAAAGTCTTAAAAATAAGTCAAGTAAATACCAAATAAAGTGCTCACTGAGTGTATATTAACCATAAATACAATTAAAGCAATGAGTAAATTATTCAAGTATGTTATTGAATGTATATGGCTTTAAAATGGCACACAATACCAAGCTTAAAGAAAGCAGTTTTCACCATAGTGGCAAGTGATGTGAATTGTGTGAAGTTCAAATGAAAATCTAAATAGAAATGATGTGACATATTGTTACAACCTGACAACGTGCATCTTTCTGAAGTTGCAAGTAACTATCACATATCATAGATTTAGACAATAGAAATATCGCTTGCTGGACAACCAAGCGCAATGGCAGGAAGACTCTAAGGATCCTTCCCAAATTCCACCATAAACAGATAAAGAAAAACGAAGATTCATCCGCTTCAACCCCCGCATGAGAACGTGAAATGGCGGATCACGATACAAACTCAGGCAAAAAATGGCGGAAAGAGAAGACTGAGAAAGACGCAACAATATTAGGGTAGTCGGGTTAACATCTGGTAGAGGAGGAGGTAATGCTATTGAATTTCTACACAGAATGCTTCCGAAGTGGATGCCATCGCTTGCCACTGCA
This sequence comes from Conger conger, assembly GCF_963514075.1. NCBI lineage: Eukaryota > Metazoa > Chordata > Actinopteri > Anguilliformes > Congridae > Conger > Conger conger. The sequence continues at coordinate 38,183,396 of NC_083765.1, read as the reverse complement.
CCGATCCAAATTGAAAGGGCCCATAGGATATATAGCTCAAGATCCAACAATGATGCGGTAAAAACTCATTTTCCGATCTCAAGACAGAGACGCCATTCTACAGGAAGCTCGTGAAACCAGAAAGAAAGGTCCAATTCAGGACGCTGAAAGAACACTGCGTTTTTATGCAGATTACAGTGCATCCACAAACTAGAAAAGAAGGGCCTACGCAGGTATAGAAAAGAGCTTTATCTGCAGGGAGTGCCATCATTTCTCATCTACCCCGCTACCCTACGCCTGACTTAGAAGGGTGAGCAACTGTCTTTCTCATCGGCTCGGGATGCCGAAGCTTTTCGGGATAGAATAAATATCGCCCCAACCCAGAACCGGACGAGTCGGAAAATGCTTGTCTTTTCAGAAGACGAAGCTGAATCAAACAGCATGGAGGGGATCGCTTGATTCCCGGACTAGTTTTACGATGGCGAGCCGGCAAACTTTTGCGTTGTGCTCTGATTAGGTTGCCTATGGCCTGCCGGCATGCAGATGAGGAACAATTCACGTCGAACTGGTCTGTTTTTTTCCTGTTCTTTTTGTTTGGCGTTTGCGTGGTTCTAATTACAAACAGCTATGAATAGGCCTAATGTCTGAAGTAGCTGCGGCTGGGCTGGTGTTCCGGCTGAGGTAACGTGGCTAATCACTGGACTACATAGGCTATGTGTGGTCGGTCGGCTAATTTAATGATCAGCCATAAAGTGCTCTAAATGTAAAAAAGTAAAATAAATTTGGATAACTAAGTTAACACATTTGTTTTACTTTCTATAACGGTTCCATGCCAGCCTTGACCTCACTTTAATTCTAAGCTAGTTTCAGAGCTAGACGGCAAACGTTTGATAACGCTGTAGAGCTTGATGGCTAATTCATATTACGCATTACGCTAAGCCCACGCTAAGAAGTTAAGACCAGTTTAAAAATGTTTGTTTAAATAACAAGCATTTGACTTCAGTGTTTATTGTGTATTGTTAATATGTGATGATTTACACCAAACCAAGATTACATTTTTTATTCTGTCCTTGTTTCTAATGTAAGACATGTTTTTGAGAATGGTTAAGCTATCCTAAGTTGGAATATCCGAGGTTTGAACATAAAGGTTAAAGTAAAATGTTTAGATTTTTTAAGGCGGCAAATCGCTTTCATTCAGGAATCTCAGTCATGCACAGAAGATGTGCCACGTCTGCAAGACAGAGTTTGCATCAACCAGTAGTGGTTCTAAACCAAAGGGATCCATTGTTTTAATGAAAAGGAATTTAGATTTAGCTAGTTATTGAAAATACCAGTAATGATAAATTGCGAAGACTGACCTACATCTGTACATCAATCAATGGGGGAAAAATTGCTTTTATATGTATTTAACCCTTTTGCAGAACATGGATTTTGTTACTAAATTCAGGGATGAATTTATGAAGTTTATTTATGATAAGACTCTGTTGAGGACCCTATGTATGTTTGGCTGGCCATTAAGGGCTTCATAAGGAACTTTATGTCCTCTTTCTCACAAAACAAGAAGCCAAAGAATATTAACATTGGAACAAACATGAGAATCACTTGAGCAGGTTCTTAAAAGCAAATATTCCACTACTGTTAAAAATGACTTCCAGACAGGCGAAGGTGGTGCTGAATGATCTTTTACGGAGAAGGGCGGAGTTCATCATGTAGAGAGTAAGGCAGAACTTTACTTAAGATTATGTTCAGCTCTCCAAGCCTACAGAGTCCCTTGGGACTCAGTTTATTTAACTATGCACCCTATCATAGAGTGGATTTCCAAATTCCCATCTACTGTATACATCTTCTGCAACTGGGTTACAAAAATCTCACTAATGCCAGGGCTTGGGAGAAAGACCTGGCAGCATTTGAATGAAAGTTTGGTTGGCCAGGCTGACGGCTGAAAAAAAATTAATTGTCCAACGGTGGTTACCCCCACATAAATTACCCATTAGAAAATGGTTACTACACCAACAAGATATTATCATGATGGAACTTTCCACTGCCAGGATCAATAAAGCCAAGACGTCTACACTGTCTACACTCGTCTACACAAGACGTCTTCCACCTCTGGGGAGGGTGGAATTTATAAAGGGACAAAAATGGAAAATTTGTATTGTGTCTGCTAATTTCCAATAAAATAATTGTTCACAAAAAAATAAATATCACTTGCTTTGCAGTTCAGAAATAAGATAACGTGTCCCATCCAGGTAACATGTCAGATTGACTCTTTATCTGTCAATGTAATGCACCATTAGTCTATGTAGCCATCGATTGGCCTATCATTTGTGTGACTTTATATGTGGGCTAGTGGCAATGTCAGGTTATTATTCCAGTTGTCTAGTGTTAAATCTCCTGCCTGACAGGGACTATACATTCTGGCTATGCAGTACTTCCAGGAAACCTTTACGTATAAAGGGAGTGTAGCCAGGAAGTATCCACCGATTACCCCTGGTTTTGTTCAATTTGATCTTATCAACATGCACCGTGATTATTGGAGAGCCCCACTTATCCCAAGTTAGCTCTGCCCTTTTCATGACAAGGCTCGACATATCCGGTGAGTTCTGAATTAGCCCCGACTAACCCCGTCTCACGAGACAAGTGCGCGTGCCAAAGTAAACGGGCAAATTGCCTTTCAATCTGTCTGCACAGTAGGAAATCTACAGATGAATAGAAAATGACAAAGTATCCAGTTGAGACCTTAATGAAGAATGAATGATGGCTTTGCCAATTGGGCCGTTAAACTGTAAGCGGGCGGAGCGTGCCAGCTCGGAGAGCATATCCAACTGTCCTTTGACCACAGCAAAGGAGTCGATAATTAACAAACTGCTGAAATTCATTCTTGCCGTGCGCATTCCCACAGATTAAGAGCAGACTGAATCTCCCTGGCTTTTCCTTTTTAATCTTTAATACTGGTTCAGGAATAAACTCACTAATCTCACATTTTAATAGTAATTATATTAGCCAAGTTGACATGCCAGCGCAAATTACTTTCTAAATTAAAAATGGAATGAGAAATGGAAACTTAAGCCAAGTAATTCAATTGTCAACTTGCACTGGCTTTATCAGTGTGCTAAAGTATACATACCGTACATTTTTTCTTTAAACTAAGATTCAAGTAATTATTTTTAGCTGTAGTAACAGATTAGTAAAATCTGTTCTAAATGCACAAGGGGATGTGTTCTTAATTCTACCATAAGAAATATGAATGGTGAATATGAAATGATGTTTAATTTAAACATGAAATATAAAAAAAGCTTGGCAACAGTGAACTGAATTACAGAGATAATCTACAGTACATCTCAAAGTCCTCCTGTGCATTCACACACTGTAAAGACACTCAGACATTAGGGTTGCCAGCTGTTGCATATTTTGGTCAAAAAACATGTTTAGTGTATCGACAATGGCCTTCTCTCCCATATTTTGTACTTGCAGTATATGCATATCAACCTTTTTGACACTGTACAGTTGACAAGTGTCACAAATGTAATCAATTGTTAAACTACAAACTATAAATATTACTAACTGCCACAACAAACAAACCTACTGTCATGTTACAGGAATTGCAAAAACATCCTGTATAGTTTTGTTAAAAATGCTGAAAGCTTTTATTTTTTGTGTGTGTCGTAGGCTACAGAGTTGAAGGGTGAACCAGCCTCCAGAGAACACACACAGGGAGTGTTTCAGTATACCTCACTGAACCATGCATTTCAATCCCCCTTCTGAGGAGCATTGCTAAAATGTTCTCACACACAGAAGACTGGAGAGGCATCCACCGGTGTGCCTGTACCATGCTCATTCGCCTCACAAATTTCATCCAAATCCATCTGACTAATTCACTAATTGTTTCAGAACAGCATACTGCTGGAACCAATCTAATAAATGTACTGTTACTGACAGAAAAAAGGAAAAATGAGAATTATCCCTCATATTGTAAATGTTAAATGACTGCCATGAAAATATGGTAATTGTTCCTACCATTATCTAATTTTTTTTTTTAAACCTGGTTTATCTTCTGCATGGAGAGAAAAAAAAATACTGTATTTTTATTATATATTTTTTTTGCTGTAGAAACAAAGGTCTTATTAAATTTTTTATGAATAAAGCCAATCACTGTTGCACTATAGGCTCCTAGTGTACGCTGCAGGAATCATGCTGTGTTTAACTGCTTTAACATTAAAAGCAGTTTGGTTAAAACACTTGATTGGACAACATTACAGGGGCAGGGTGTCATAGCAGGCACATACTGCACCTATTTGACATTGAAAGGAAATTATTATATGCTACTTATCGTGATTGCAATGCTCAGGATGGCAAGCCTTGGAAGTTGCACTGATTACAAATCAAATCAACCAAAAGAGGTTTGTGATTTGTATTCTGAGAAACAAAAACGGATAAATGCTTCAGCATACACCCGCAAATGTGACTTAATTTCGGCATGGAGCGCTGGTTACATGCAGCTCCGAGGTCCGCCCTGTCCATCTCACTCTACCCTGTCCATCTCCACCCTGCCCTGACCAGTCAGAGCCCCTGCAGCCTCTAACAAGCGTAGTGACACGAGACCTAACAAGCGTAGTGACACGAGAAGCTACACACCAGGGTGGAGATGGTCGCTCACAGGACTGCAAGTTAAAGGATGGCCTTTGCTGCTTCAGCTTTCGGCTGGGCTTAAACACACTGCTTACAAAACCCCCGTCCTCTCAACCCCAGTGCCCCAGAGAACTTTCATACTTTACAAACGATTTACCTCAATTGTAGTTTTCCTGATCACTGCCATTTATAAAGCAATAGCAGAGGTGCAATCAAAATAAAAAAAACAAAATGCCATATTGAACATCCAGTCCATGTCGCCATGCCTGCTGATAGGATGGTTGTGTGTACTGTTCAGCAATAGTGGACACTGAAAGCCTTCTGCTTCCCAACGGAGACACTTATCTATTCTATCACCACCAGAACACCGACAGCACACATACAGTAGGAAGTAAATCAGGACTCTGTAAATGATGCATTTCTTCTTTTTTTTCTTCTTTCCAATCAAATTTGGTCTTGTCTCAGAGAAAACATCTTCCGCCTGTGACCTGATGTGTGTGAGATGCTAACAGTACTAATCTGCCACTGGAGGCTTGGAACAGGCTCATTTGTGCTGTTTATGCCATACATTTGTACGAGTTATTTGTTTGCTTAGAAAAACAAACAAGGGAATTTGTGCCGGATAGAACCCACTTAACTCAGTTGTGATGTGAGCTAGAGGATGTGTACAAAAATGTATGTCTAATTTGTTTAAAAAATTGACTAGTCCAATAACAGATATTTAAAGATTTTCATATTTTAATGAGGATATAAGGTATCTGCAACTCCAACAAAATAAATCTAATCGTTTATAATTGTGCAGAGTGATAATCACAATGCGGAGGCATATTGTCACTGTTTTTCTTACAGCATTTCAATTAAAATTTAAATATTTATATGTTCTATACCTTGTAATATTATTCCATTCTATGGTATTGGCCATAGTTGAAATAAGCATTTTTAAGATGTATTCAAGAGCCTGTCAGAAATAAACATGTTTAAGAGTGCTGTCCTCTGATGCACAGTAATTCTGAACTGAATTTAAATATTATTTGGGCCATGGGAGGAGGGGTTGGTTTGTACAATAAATGGAATACATATGAATGAAAAAAATAAAGATTATTTCTGTAACTGGCGAGATGCGGGATAGATTTGATATCATTATGGTCGTCGATGCGGATAAGCTTTGGTGCTTCATTTTGCCCGACACGTAAATCCAATTATGAGCTAATTGGGCATTCCAAGCCTTATTGATCACAATTGTCTGAAATAGAGATTTAAGTACTAGCAGCCTCCAGAGGACTCTGGGCCTCATGTGTTCCTTTAGAGGGTCACCGGAGCCAGTCACTGCTTAAGCACATGTTACACACATTAGCTTGCATGTCTCTCACTCCATAAATCAGCATCATTACACCAGGATGAAATTGATTTTGATCTTTTAATGTTCTACATGAGTGAAAGGGGAAGTTACCAGAGAGAAAATGTAAAATACAAATGCCTGCCATAGAACTTTAGAAACAGCATCTTCCAAGGTTAATTATTTAACATTCTAATAATATTCTAGTACAAAACTCACACCTGATTTATAGCAGACAGTATATGTATTGTGCAGACACAGCTCCTATATTTCTAAATGAATGTATTTTATCTACCCATTAGAAACCGAGAACATTTCACCCAAGTAGACAGACAGATAGACAGAAAGGCAGATATACAGTGGAAGAAGTAATGATGATTTGCATTCAATCAAACCAAATGTTCAATCTGAGATACAGTGAGATATCAGTGCAGTAAAAATATTTGGGCAGTGATACAGTTTTGGCTCAGTACTCCAGCATGTTGGATTTGAAATGAAACCATGAATATGAGGTTAGAGGCAGACTGTCTCCTTTAATTTGAGGTTACGTACATTCATTTAGGAACTAAATCCCCTTTTATAAAGAGTCCCTGCCATTTTAGGGAACCAAAAGTAATTGGACAGTTGGCTCCTCAGCTGTTTCTGATTAGTCAGGGGTACCCAATCACTTCCTTAGTGCAGGTATAAGTATTGGGCCCTTGAGCAAGGCCTTAAACCCTGCATTGCTCCAGGGTAGGATTGTCTTGTGCTTAGTCTAATCAACTGTACATCGCTCTGGATAATAATGTAATGTAATCTAGTCTTGATTCTTGGCTTTTGATTGCCTTTGGAGTCTGTTAATGCCATTTGTCAACACGAGGACCAGTAGGGCCATTAATATAATTATTTTATAAACATTATGACCAGTATGCTGACAGAAATTAAAAGAATAAAACACTTTAAATGAAGGGCATCACTCACATGCGTTGGTGGAAGCACCCGGGGGCCCTGCAGGTAAGTGTCCTCGTAAAGTGGACGAGGCACACTTTCTGGGGCGGGGGGCGGGACCGGGGGCTGCTCTTTTGGGGATAAGGAAGAATCATTCCTGGGAGAGGAGGGTAGGTCCTTGGTGGAGGTGTCCACCCTGACATCCGTGTCTTTTTCAGGCTTCAGGGTGGCCTGCAGAACACACATCAGATCAGAGCAGAGCCATCCAAAGCATCGTCACAATCTGTCATCATAATACTTTATTCTTTATGATAAAACATTATTCTTTCCAAACAGTAAGCTGGCTCAAGAGGTCTAATGCCCCTTGTATCCATACAGGATGGGGAACATTTGATCAGAGGTCTCCAACCCTCATCCTGGTTAGCTTCTGGGCCTGCTGGTTTTTGTTTTCACCTTAAAACCTGAACCCTGTTGAGACCCAGGTAACCAGGTGAGGAGAGTTAGCAGTGTAATCAACTGCTCTAATTGCTTAATTAAGTGCAGAATAACAACAAAAACCATCACACCCTGTAGCTCTTGAGGACCAGGGTTGAAGACGACTGGATTATATTAATGTGTTCAAGGTATAAAAACCAGTTATTAAGCCCATTCAAAATGATGTTTTTTCATTATTAAAGGTGAGAGGCTCCATTTCACCTGGGCTGTGGAGCGGGGGGAAGGACGAGGGGACACAGGAGCAGTCTCAGGGTCCCCTGGCCGGGCAGAACCACTGGACGCAGCCGGGTGGTCCGTCAGCCGAGGAGACCCAAAAATCAGCGGGGGCACTCTGAGCGAGGAGGGACCCGGAGTGGGGTCCCTGGGCGTCTGCTGTTCGGACTCATCGTGGACCCGCGGCGAGGGGGACGGCAGGGAGGGCCGGGCCTGGTGGAAGGCGACGGCATAGGCCAGCCGGCCACAGTGCATGGCCAGGTAGTCGTTGTGCACGCGCAGCAGAGCCATGATCCCGCTGTAGCGATAGAGCTCATCGTCGCGGCCGGCGAATAGGTTGATCCGCGGCGCGTCGGTCCGCGGGAAGATGGCGAAGAAGCCCTCGCCCGCTCTGGCCCCACCCTGCTCCGCCGTGGCCAACGGCGGCTGGGAGTCTGGCAGACGCATCGCCTCCACTCGCAGGCGCACATCGTGGTTTTTGTCGTTCTTGCAGAAGCCTTAGTACAGGACGGGTGAGGGTTACAGGAGAATTCAATCTGAATAACTATTGACAACAAATAGTCATTAAACTTATCGGTTGGCTTCAGATATATTTGTATGAAGGTCTGACTACTTCATCCTAGTTATGATCTCTCATTCACACACAATACACACACAAACATAAACACTACATCTGCTTATGTTTAAGATTAGCCTGCTAATAATAGGATGCACTGTAATAATGTGGTGTCTTCACCCTCAAACAGCTGCCAGCCCCAACAAGAGTTCCTCAGCTGTAAAGTGACTCCCTACCAAGCGACCTTCACCAAATATGGGGAAGGCACTGCATGTCTAAGAATGGAAGTGACGTGAGGCAAAGCCAACATACATTCACAGGCAGATTCAATTTTCCCATGTAGAAGCCACAGTTAACTTCTACTGACTGAGAGGTTGAAATTCCAGGATACTATCTCTGGGTAGTGTTATTTTCAGATACCTGCTATTTGAAGTCCCAAAGCATTACACTTGTATTGCATCAATATTGTTTAAGGTGTTTAAAAGTAATGTGAGATGTTTAATCTATTGTTTATGCAAATAGCATTCCAATATCTCATTATATAATGCCACATTTTGCACAGAAATGAACAGCAGAAGGAATAAGAAGTAGTTACATGGACCCAGGTAATTGTAAAATACATTTTTATTGCGTAATTTGATAGATTAGATAGAACTATATTATGCTAAGTACATGACATTTTCAAATGTAATGGAAAGCTCAAGAGTTGATGGCAAACAAGTCTTTGTTGTCACTTCCAGCTCAGTCTCACTAGCTCAGAGCACCAAGTTCTCTGAGTGTAAATAAGGGAACTGCGCACCAGTGATTAACCTCTCGCCAGCAGTGTCAGTTTTCTCTTTAGTATTTCTTTCATTGACTGGGCTTTTGTTTAAAATGTTGGATTAGTTCAATAGCACTTCCTTTGAATCAGGGAATTACATAATGTTCTGTTACCGTGGCAACAAGGGGAAACATCAAGGCTACTTAACACTATTCATCACATGCATGCACACATACGACCCCTTGGTTGTCAAAGTTTTGAACTGCCAATAGTTGAGAATATGATTCTCCGGATCAGGTTTAAGGACCCGTGTTGTGGATGAAGACCACAAGGTAGAGTAATGGACCAGCATGGCTCCTACTGGCCCAAGGTACTTTCCTTCCCTCAGTGACACCTGGAAGGCAGCTGCTGCCTCCAAGACCGTAAACAGGTCAGTCAGCGAGTTCAGCTCAGCCAACCACCCATTCTGTGTACATACTGTACTTCTTCACAGGCAGTTGTTCATTAATGTATTTTTTTAAAAATCGATCTACTTTTATGAGCTAGCTATTTTACTAATCTGCTGCTATTCGTTTTCTAGTTCGAAAAGTTGCTGCCTTCCAGGCGTCATTTAGGGCAGGAAAGTACCCTGGGCTACTACTGTACCTTTGGGCAAAGTGAAGACAAACTTGTTGCGCTGACAGGTGTAGATCTCGTCTCGGCTCTCCTGTTGAATGGGCTCAGTGCTGCCCCTGCTGATTGGGAGGACCTCTCCGTCATTTACCCTCAGCTGCACCCCGGAGCCAGAGTCCTCCAGCAGAGGGTTCTCCACCGTTAGCCTCAGGACGTATCGGCCGGGCTCGTTAAACTGCACGGTCACCACATTGAACTCAAAGTCCAACTCTTTCTCCTCGATCCTTAGGCGACTCCCCTGCATGCTGGAGACCACTCTCTGTGGCTGGCAGAAATCCAACTCAGAGAGATTTCTATTTGAGATGGGTAAAGGGAAACAGAATTTCAGATCATATCATATGAAGTGTTCATAGACCCAAGCACCAGCTTTCAGATTCTGAAACCTGGAAAAGTTCTAGAAGTGCTTATTTATCATAATTTATACCCTGTATTTCTTTTTTTAATTTTATTTTTATTTTTTACATTTGCTGTATTTGCATTTACTTCTGGGGCCTTGTAAACACTTCAAATCAATCAAAGTATCATCTTGTTTTACTATGATCTTGCACAGTGTATGATCTTCATTTCATTACACCCCTAGACTAGAACTGAGAAATGGCTTTTCAGGGATAAGGTCATTGAAACAGATTAAATTAAACTGAATGTCAGGTACAAGCAGGTACACACTCATACCCACCATTCAGATGAAACAATGATTTAAAGACTAGACTCTCCCACTGTGATTGAACATATTTCAAATAAAATCTCTTTATACATCACATTTTATAAAACACTTCACAGAATACATGACCTAAAAACCCCACAAAAGAAAGCCTAGGGAGACGATGGCAAGGAAAATGTTCCAAGGTGGGCAAATAAACCGTGGGTTGAAAGAGACTCAAAAGACTCTTCTGGCCAGCTCAGGGTGTGGGTTCATAGTAACCAGCATACAATTTCATTTCAGTACAATGATGACCTCTCACATGATCAGTAATAATCATAACCTACAGTATAGATGAGATAACATTGGGAAACATCTCAGATATTCCCTCTGACATGCACAGGGAACTAGTTGAGGACACAAAAGGTCCGAGTTGCATGATTGGTTTGCACACAATATTATCATGTCAGATCATGATCGTGTGGTAGAAGAGCAATAAGTCAGTATTAGCTTTCCTTACCTCTACAGTGATTCCAGCAGTCGGGGAATATAAGTAAGCACATATAAAGTCGTTGCTTGGTGGTGGAATGTTTTGTGTGGTTATGAAGTTCCTTCATTTAGTTTGTTATGTTGCTGCAGCTACCGATGCTAAACCAATCCCAGTATGATTAAGAGCAAACACAATAGGCAGATTCAAATGAGCTGGAAGTATTGCATACAATACGTTGCAGGAGCGTCTTTACAAAGTTATGGCTGCTGTTGTGGATTTACTGAAAATATGTGTATGTATTGATCTTCACAGACGTTCAAACGAATTAATAATAACTTGGTTAACTATAACGGGTATATTGTTTTACTTAAGCAAGGTGTAATCTACAATCAACTCTTGAAGGTGCAAGTTCACCGCTAGCTTTCCGCTTTCGTCAGTACATAGACCCACAGCAGCACACACACTGTTCAAAGTCCCGTCATAGATTGCGTTTAAGTGTTCAGATAGTGTGAAGCCTCTTGCTGTCAAACCGTGTTTATTCTTTGGAACTAATCGACTGGCAATATATCAGCCATTCGTTATGCAAACAGACTTTTTTTTATGACTAACAACTTCAAAGAGATCAACAATATTTAAAATGACTATAACAATGCATTTATTCGTTTGACAAGACGGTAAAAACCAAGATCGGAAGATCGAAGCTAATTACACATTTTCTTTGGCCTATTTAAAAGGTAGGACATAGGCTATCAAGCATTCTTCATAACTGAATAGATTTGCAACCTGAAATTTAAAATCTGGAGAAAGTAAGACACCCGCATCGGTTGCGGTCAAGTTCAATTCACGAGCTGACCCGAGAATACATAGAATTATTTTAGGTACAACAGTGTCAACCAGTGTGGCGTCAGGATAAGTAAGACTTGTTTCTCTTTTTTATGGCAACATTCTCCGCGTCCTTAATTGAAGTAACCTAGACAACTGGAAGCATATGTATTGGGTTTTAATCTCAAACGTGAAAAGTAATTACTTTAATCGTTTAAACGATAGGCGATAGATGGTGTATTTACATGGGACCGTGTGTATCCAGATTTTCATTTCGACCAATTAATGCTGCCTTAATTGATTCCAATTTCTCGTTCAGCCATATGCATTTGAATTCAAGCACAGAATATAAGCAACAGTTGCTATTTAGACACAAACAACACATTTCTCTTTATATACTGTACATTATGTGCAAATCTACAGCCCGGATTAAGCAAATTATATAATCAAAATCTGAGGCTGGAGTGAAAACCATCGCACACACGCCTCTCAGAGTTTCAGATGACTGTCATAGAAAAACACATTTGCGTGGCTTGTATTTCGTTCATCGCCTCCAGATGGTGAGTTACCCCATGGGTGTCTCAGCTGCAGGTCAGGAGACACGACATAGCGGCCATTGTAATTGGAATCAATTAGGCAGACGTTGTGATATGTGCTGTGACTAATTGCATTAAAAAAATAATATTGAACGTGCCTTTCCATATATTGCTTAAATTACGCATTGTATTTAATACAGGTAGCCTAATTTATTTCCTAACGGAACTAATATTATTATAGCACGACTGTCAGTGATAGCCGACAGTACAGTACATACAGTGAGCTCTATAATTCCGTATGCCACAATTTGTAATGTATTTGTGCACTTTGTAGACAGAAATTTCTGCACTTTTTATCCATGGTCCTTCCATTTCAGGGCACAATAATGTTTGGGACAAATGGCTTCACACGTTTTTCTGATTATGTCTTCCTTTGTACTTCTATAAGAGAGCTTTCAGTATTTAGTCTTGATTCTTAACTTTTCGGATTCTGGTATTGGTGTTTGTCAACAAGAGTTGTACCAATGAAAGTCAAGGAAGCTATTATGATGCTGAGAAAAAAAACAATCAGCAGCATATGCCAAACAATATTGCCATTGCTTACCAAAATTAAACTGTTTGGAACAATGTTTAAGTCCTTGTCCCAAGCACACGACACCCACACATGCATAGCTCATCTGTTTCAATGTATTGATTTGGTAAAATAAATAAATAAATAAATACAAACACAACTGTCTGATTGGATAATCACATGAATAAGTAGGTGTAATAGAGTAAAATAAAATGTTCCTAATAAAGTGCTCGGTGAGTGTATATTTGTACCATGACAGCCAAAACAGAGACAACACATTTAGGGGCTGTGTGCTTCCATTTTGAATTGAGTTGCAAAGAAGTAAAGGGAGGTAGTGTGTACTTCTCCATGCATGCCTGTGTGCAAGGCAAGCTTTGCTCCAGAATGCAAAGGCCCATTGTGCCTGTGATTTAAAAAATAACTATTATAGTGATCTGTTCTCCAAGGAGAGTGGTCATTCGCTTTGAATCCCCCAAAAAAGAGAGGGAGGGGTGCGGGTAGGTATAAAAAGGGCTGCAATTCCTACATGCATAACCCGATATGGATGTAAATGATGCCCTCAAATGAAAGCTGGCAGTCTGATCTTTATCCTGATTCATTGTTTCATTTCAAATCCAGTGTGCTGGAGTACAGAGCCAATACAACAAACATAGTCACTGTCCCAATACTTTTGTATTTAACTGTAAATATTGTATAATAAGGTATATTTACTTATAGAAGTGTACGGTAAATTGCATGAGTCTTGCCTTCTCATTAGTGCATCTTAATCTGTATGCAGTTTGTATCAGACTATATTCCAGTAATCTGATGAATCATCTTGCACATCTCGGGAGGGGGTGTTTTACGGTAACAAGGAGAATATTTTATTTTATCTTTCCAGTAAATGCTTTTGCTATGTCTGTGGGAGGCCCAGTTAACCCTCTCAGTGGTCATATCTTCTCCTTTCATGTCTGATAAAACTGCTCCCCAGGGTCACTGCATGATAATGAGGGATTATGAGTCATTATGGGAAACATAAATCCTTTGACTTTGATGGATGATGCTTAATTCTCTCTTTGGGATACAGTATATATTCAGTGTTACCAGAACATTTTTGCAGGTGTGTGAACCATAGCTGGTTAGCTGTGCAGCCTTCAAAGGACAATGTGTTATTTTTATTTATTTATTTATTTTCTGCAGTCATTACATTCTTCTTATCATGAATGGGGATTTTATTTTTTTATTTTTTTCAATGATTGAGAATGGGGGAAAAAAAGCTATTTTGATTTTGAAGTTTCTTGACTTAAAGCTCTTTGACATATTCGCCTACATTTTTTGACAAGCTGATGTAAGTTCTGGCTGGTAATCACTGGTTAGGTTCATTTGGCAGTCCATAATGCTGATTGTGGGAGGCATGTGGAAGTCTTTGGAATCTCTGGCATCTGCAGAAGCAATAACCAAAGTCATTGGTTCTTCATGGAAGCATGGCAAAATATTAACTCTTTTTTTTTTTTACCTCAGCATTTTCATGCGTGTGTTTGTACAGGGATTTGCTCATTTCTGTAAGATTATTTAGAAGTAATGACAATAGTGGGAGGTTTTGCAATGAGTGGAGCCAGCTGTCGATTACTCTTCTGACTAAACCAGTTAAAAGGTTTCGCTGTCCAAAGAGCTATGGTTCATGTTTCTGAGACACCGATAAGACACAATATCTCCATTTTGTTTTTTTGCTGAGATTCCGTCATTAAATAAAAACTACAAGATTTGTATCAGGTGGCACGGATGGTGCAGTGGGTAGCACTGCTGCCTCACAGCAAGGAGGTCCTGGGTTCAAATCCCCGTCGACCGGGGCCTCTCTGTGCGGAGTTTGCATGTGCTCCCCGTGTTTGCTTGAGTTTCCTCCGGGTACTCTGGTTTCCTCCCACAGTCCAAAGACATGCAGGTTAGGCTGATTGGAGAGTCTACATTGAGTGTGTGAGTGAATGGTGTGTGTGCCCTGCGATGGACTGGCGACCTGTCCAGGGTGTATTCCTGCCTTTCGCCCAATGTATGCTGGGATAGGCTCCAGCCCCCCTGCGACCCTGTTCAGGATAAGCGGGTTAGGATAATGAATAAATGAATGAAGATTTCAATCATTTAGGGCTCGAAGCATTCATATTAACTTGATACACAGTGGTGGAGTAATATTTGCCTATTCCTCTTTGCAAAATTGTGCATGCTTGGTCAGGCTGTTGGGGTATGGTGATGAACAGCCATTTTCAGGGCTTGTCATGGATGTTTGATGGGATTAAGGTCAGGACTGGACCGTTCAAGAACATCTACTTTCTTCATTTGAAGCCACTGGAGTGTTGTTCTGGCAGAGTGTGATCTGGATCATTGTCCTGTTGAAAGACAAATTCCCTACCCAGAATTATTTCGCAGAGGGGCGCAAGTTTTCTTTCAGGATTCCTCTTTGTGTGCTGTTCTTCCCATCACTCCTGAGGAGATTGCTGGTCCCTGCTGATGAAAAGCATTCGCATCACATGATGCTACGACCACCAGGGTTTAAAACGAGGCTGCCTCGCTGGGGTACAACAAATACCGCTTTGTATTCAGGCCTGAATGTTCCCCATTAATATCATTAGACCACAAGACCTTCTGCCCCATCCCTGCAGTATCTTCAAGGTGACCTTTTGCTGAGCCTTTTGCTGAGGCTTTTTCCATGCTGCTCTAATATGTACTTTAGGTCCTCTTGGAGATTGCTGACCCATGAACGCATCTCCCATTGCAACCAATGTCTTCTGTTACTTATTCAGTGACAGTTAGCCTCACAGTAGGTTCCCTAAGAAGCCTTCATCTTCTCCAGCAACTAAGCTTGGAGGGATGGTATGTTCCTTAAGCAGTATGGGGAGCTTTCATATCTTTTTCACCTTCTGTATGTTGACATTGATCTCTCTGTGCCTTTTCCCGGATGTGCACTTCTCCGCCATCATATCCCCGGCTTTATCTGAATTATTTGGTTTTCATTTTGCATCTTTTCTTAAAAGGCTCAACTTTATTTTACAGAAAGAAGGTCAAGTAACCTCGACAAGTCACAAAGTTAGGTAATGGACTTTTAGTTTTACTGTGAACAGGTGGTCCACTGTTTACCTAATTATGTGACTTACCTGAGGTAATTGGCTTGCAGGTCCATTTATTTATTTATGTATTATTAGTAATCTGTTGAATGTTATTGGAATTTGTATTTCAGTTTAATACTTTGATTTCAAATTCAGAATCTGATACAACAAAACATCGGGGCTTTACACATTTTGGACTTTATGCATTTTGGATATAGAAAATCTGTCATAGAGTTTCATTTTCATTGGAAAGTTTCTACCTTACCAACTAATTGGTTGAATATCTGATGTCAAACTGAAACTTTGTGTACTTCAAAAGCCAACCTGGAGGGTTGCCATCCCCCCCCCTCCTCCTTCTTTTTATCTCTCTTTCCTCCACACTCGCTCACTCTCCCCCTTTCCGCCCCGTCTCCGTTTCCCCCTCTCTCTAACTCAGTAATCCTTGTTTTCAGAAGGGTCCTGGCATAGAGGCACAAGACCTCTCGCTTCATTCCAGCAGAGCCGCGGAAAGGGAACAGCCAAGGAGCGACAGCACAGGAGGGAACAGGAACAGTTGAGATTCAGGAGAACACAAAAGAGCAGGATATCTCAATAGTGTACCCATCAACGGGTTACCTTTTCAGAGAGCATGCTAAGGAACATGTCAGCTGGACAGACAACATACAAGAACAGGTTTCCTGCAAAGAGCGTGTAACCGTGAACAGGTTTTCTGGATAGACTTCACACAGAGACTTGAGAGCAGGTTATCTGGATAGAGAGAGCTCAGGAAAGGGTTACCTGTGTAGAACCACACGGGGACAGCGACACAAAGGCTCACGGACAGGATACTTTGAAAGAAACCGAAGCCACAAATCTTTTGTCCCCAGCTGTAGCTCAGAGGAAGCAGAGCGTGAGAGCCAGGAGCTCCCCAGGTTCACGTCTTCAGGCTCACCTCCGCCGTGCCCTCTCTGCAAGGCTCGCTGTTGATGGAACACTGGGTCTAGCATATAACAGCCAGTAAGGAGGAACCATGAACATAAGCGACACTACTTACCTAGACTACTATGATTACCCTGACTTGAGTGACAGCGAAAAACCTGCCAGGCCCCCTGCGGAGTGAGTATTCCTCTGAATCCTTTCCGTGTGGGAATAGCCCAGAGCAGAATGTGTGATCAGCAGTGGGGAAAAATGGAAGGTCTACAAGGTTAAAAATTACTGGGGAGGAACCTTAGGCAATGTAATTGGCTCTGTTTTGGGGTTTGTTTGAATTGTATCTATGTTTTGCTTCTTATTTTGTTCCTGTTGGTTCAAATAACTGAAAAATAACCCTGCACTTTCCTTAGTCCATTTCAGGCGTCTTTAATTGAAGATGCTTCCTCCTGTCTTTTGGGAATAACTTAGCTGCAAGTAACCATGTGTTTGCATATTTAATAATCGACAGAAAATGGACACAAAAAATAAACAATGTTAAAGTCAAGTGAAGTGTAACTAATTAAATAATGTAATTTGTGAAGCTTACATTAAAATTGTACATTGTGTTTATTTTTTATGAGAATTGCATGTTTTGTTAATTGGGATAAAGATTATGCATGGGAATGCTGGAAATGTTTCTGAGATACCAGTTGGCATGTGCTGTGTGTAGTTCCAAACAAATGGACCTAAGATGAAGTTTCACTGAGATCACCGGTCCTCACCGGCCATGAGGTCATGGATGTATGCACACCATGTCCAATGCAGGGCCTGAGAGATCTCCTGCCCTGGCACCGTTCCCTGTTGCTATGCTAACATTCATCCATTTTGTTAATGTTGTTCAGCCCCCTGTTGTCCTTTGACTCACAAGCCCCCCCCCCCCTTTAGTACAACGTTTTCACATGAAAGGAGCTGATCGCTTACACAACATCATCCCTGGTTGCTGTTCACCTGAAAGGAAAATAACAGGATGGCTCCAGCCGTCTGAAGTAGACTTTTTTTTGCCCTTAAGCAAATACTAAAGTACATGTGTGGCCCTGTCAGACAGTGTTGTGGTTGAATGTGATAGAGTTTGCGCATGATAATCTCCTGCTGGAGACAGCCGCTGATCTTTGTGAGATACGGTGTCTGACAGTTACTGTGCCCAGGGTAGGATTTCCATTTCCCCTTTGTTTGAGGGCACAACCGAGGCCACCTAGGATTGTAGTCAGGGTGCCAGGCACACAGGCAGTGTGAGTCCAAGTGAGCCACCATGGGTATTGTCTTTTTGTAAACTACTGCCTGGGGCTAAGTATCGGTGTGTCAGCGTGCAGCGTTACCCTCATATCAGTATGCTCTCGTCTTTACTTCCTGCAGAAGAGCAGGCTTGCTTTCCGACAGTCGCATGAAAGCCAGCTCTGACAAATGTAGTATTTCATCATATTTTCAAATATCCAATGGTGGAACTACTCAAAATGGATGTACAGCAGGCAAAGAAGATGGGAAGAGAAGGAACAACTTGCTGCATGGCCGTGTACCCAGCTAGTTTGAACAGTGTGGAGTACCGGTTAGAGCAGCAGTGTAGTGTAGTGGTTAGAGCAGGATGACACAAATGCACTACTATGCACCTAAATGTTGTAACATTTATAGTAGGTTAATGTTGTCTGTCCTCTAATTATTCCCCATGTTTTGACCATTCAGGGTCATTCCGCCATGTGACCCCACAGCCGATGACAAGCTGTTCCACATATGCATCTCCGCCGTATCTGTGAGTCTAAGACACAGCCTCCTTCTGACTCACTCACTTAAACCCTTCATCTAATGTGCTGTACTCACTTACACCCTTCATCTAACATGCTTACTCACGTCTTTCACAGTGTGCTTTTTGACAACCTTAATTTATTTTATTTCGGAGGTATTTGACAATAAGTTTAAAGACTTGGATAAACCGCACACTGAATTACAAATTGCACAATTGCCGGCAAACATTGTGTCTTGTTGAATCTTGCTGTGCCACAATGTTGTTTTCCATTATCATCACAAAAGCATGTGCCATCTAAATAACAGTCTGTAATGAGTGGCGCCCCACCTAACACCTGATATGCCTGACTGTTGAATCCACTGGGGAGAGATTTGTCTTTACCTTTCCTGTGCATGTGGAAGCAGTATGTGCACCCCCTTAATATGGAACAGTTACTGGGCAGACCTGGATCAAATGTGCAGTTGTTGGATTCAAATACTTTTCCACGCTTTACTGAGCTTGTCTGGTGTGTTGGAACCTATGAAATAAAGTGCACCTTCTGGTCCCTTTTGGTGGCTAAATTGCAGCAGGCATGATCAGTCGAGCACAGAATATATTTGAATCCAAAACAACCCAGGTCTGTTATAGGGTAATGGAAAACAGGTATACAGATATTGTGCTTATGTCTTTGTAAGCATATATATTTTTTAATTATACTGATTGCAATCTTTTTTTAGAAATGGTACTGCAGATATCATATATTCTATTGGCAACCGTAATTGTCCCATGTGGAATAAGTAAAGCTGAATATATCTGTATGGGGTAAACTGTGCTGATGAAAGCTAGATTGATTTTGCCCGTCTCCCAGCTTGCAGTGCTGCTGATCCTCATAGTCTTGGCCAGACAGAGGAACCCAAGCCATCGGAAAGGTGTTGCAGATTTATTCAGGTAAGCGCTTCACATGAGCCAGGCCCTTCCTGGTCTGCTTGGAGAAGACCCCTCCCTCCAGTCTCCTTTGGCTTAAGGATGTTTGAGGCGGTGTTTGAGGCCCTGTTTTCATGCCTCAAAACCTCAACTCCCCACTGGAGCACTGGGGGTGTCATGCCAAAAAGCAAGGCCTGTCTTAGCCTCACCGCCTGTAGTTGATAACATTACATTATCATAGAGGTGTAGAGGTGGTGTGGAACCACATATTCTTTAGGCTCACCATCACCCCTTCTGTACTCCTTGCTTTTTACACCAGTTGTTCAAGTTCAAGTTGTTGACAGGAATTACACTCACTGAGCACTTTATTACAAATACCTATGCACCTACTTATTCATGTGATTATCTAATCTGCCAATTGTGTGGCAGAAATGCATTGCACACAATCATGCAGATACAGGTCAGGAGCTCACTGAGGGTATATTATAATACTATAGTACAAAACGTCCACTTCCACTCTCTTTGTTCACAGTTTTTAGAAGATGACACAGGGCTGTGTTTCTGGTTGGTATACAGATTCTCCATAATGTTATTTGTCCCTCAGCCCAGTAAACTTCCTGGATCAGACCCAACCGAAGGGCCTGACAGTCGCCGTGCTTGTGATCCTCTTCTGCAAGCTCTCTGTGGTGGTTCTGTCCCCAAACCCCCTCCCCTTCATCCAGGACCCTGCTTTCGGGTACAGAGGTGAGATCCACTCTGAATTTTATATTGAATACAGGTTCCTCACCTATTTTTTTTTGTAAGGTTTATACTGTACCTCTATGCCACCTGCAAAGCAACTTTCTCCTCTGCCATGTTCATTGTGATGTATCCATATATTTATTTGTGAAGTTTTCTGGAACAACATACAGTACGAGTGTTTCGCCCACCCTTGCCTGGGGATGTGGGAGAGGCTGGTTGAAGTTACTCTGTTGGCAGAGCTCTGTGATATCAGAGCCATAGGCCAGCACAGTAGGAAGTTCCCGACCCACAGTTTCTATGCTGCGGACATGGCTGCGCACAGCCAACTGCCTGTGCGCAGCCATCCAGCAAAAGCGTTGCATGAAAGGAGAGAACTGTGCGGATGGCTTTGTCTTTCACTGTGTATCCCCGACCACATTGTGTTGTGTAATTGGATTGTTTCATCTAAGGTTCTTTTCATTCCACAGCTGCTTGCAGTATGAAGTCTTTTTTTGTCCTTTTTCTATGATTAAGCTACATATGTAGCAGTCTCTAAGGTAATTAAGGATTTGGAAGCAACAGACTCATTTAAGCCAGTTATTTGGCAGCATTTAACAGACCCATTCTAAACTGCACGCTGACTCCTGGATAAGGCATATTAATGTGCTTAACTGTGTTGTGCTGCCGTTGGTACTCACAGTTTGGCTGTTTTTAAAAAGAATGAGAAAACACTTGAGACGAAAATATTCACAGTTGGGCATTCAGTGCTTTTATTTTTGTTTTGAAAATATATGTAAGTATTTGTCGTCATGTGTCTCGAGAGAAATGTTAACAGGTTGAATTGATCTATCTCAATGGATTTCAGTTTAAAGTGGAACTTGTGTTTTTGTGTTGGGTCAGGCTAACATGGCCAAAAAGCTGCATATTGCATATTTCTGTGAGTGGGGGTATTGATACAATACATCTTCCTGTGTTATTTTTTGAACTTCTCCCCCTAGTTGGTCTATTGGAGAGCTGTGTGACAACTACCAGGGCAGTTTACCGTCACATCTGTTGCAATATCTCTTTATAATAATCTATAATTCAAGTATTATTCTTTATGTTTATTGTTACTGCCATGTCTGGCATTGACAGTGTGCTCCATGATGTTTGGGACAACGACCCATTATGTCTTGATTTGCCACAATTTTAGATATGGAATCACAGAATTAACACGTGGCTAAAGTGAACATTCTCAGATTGTGTTAAATTTTTATACATTTTGGTTTCACCATGTAGAAATTACAGTGGTGTTTATCCATAGCCCCCCCCCCCCCATTTCAGGACACTATAATGTTTGGGACACATGGCTTCACAGTTGTTTCTCTGGTTTGTTTAATGGCCTCCTTAATGCAGCTATAAGAGAGCTCTCAGCACTTAGTTTTTCCTCTTGTCTTTCGGTCACCTTTGGAAACTTTATTGTTATAACCTTATTGTTTTTTAACAACATGAGAACCAACATGTTGTGCATTACAGGATAAGAATATAAGAATGTACATTGACAAGAATGGGCCTCTTGGTCCATCTGTGGCTTTCACACTTGGTCCTGGGGAGTCCCTGTGCATGCTGGTTTTCCTTCCAATGGCAATTGCAATCCCAGAATTTTAAGAAGCAGTTAATATTTCTTACTGAGATGTTTTTCATATTTTGAGGGATTATTTACCCTCTTATGCAATTTAGCACAATGAGCACAATGTGAACTTGAGACTTTTATTCTCCATGGCATGCATAGCTACTTCTGTCATAATCTGATTTCAGAGGGTATCCGTTTTTGCAGATTTCCTCAACTGCAGAATTAGTCGGGATGTTGCTGGAGCATAAATCGTGTAGTGTGAGCTTGGCTTAAGTGGGTGTGGTTTTCTTGTTTCCCTCTCAGAGTGCTGGAAGATCCTGGCCCTGTTCTATTACCCTGCTCTCTACTACCCCCTCCTGGCTTGTGGCACGCTACGTAACACGGTGGCATGCGTGCTGGGCAGCTTGCTATCCTGGGCGCACCTGGGGGTCCTTGTCTGGCAGAAGGTCGATTGCCCCAGGACTCCGGAGGTGAGAGGCTGGCTGGAGGCTGGTCCCCTGGGTTTACAGTTATGACTGTAGGGTGAGGTCAGGAGGACCGCGTTGGACAACGTGCAATCAGCCCCCCTCCCCAAAAAAGGCACAACCTGAGGAATAGGTTTCTTCATGTTATGCCACTTATGTTATGTTATTCTAAAGCCTGGCTCATTCAAGTCTTTCTGACAGGTTAACTGAATTATCACTGATTATGGACTGGTGTACTGGCGTTAGCAAAAAAAGTGTGGTTACTTTTCTAAGGTTTTGTTCCAAAAACTTTTGATATGATTCTATGTCCACAGTTATGGGACTGCATGCATCCTTCATGGCTACATGCTATTGTCAGTTGTAATGCTACTAATACTAATGTAGCATTCGTAGCAAACCTTTATCTCGCTATTAATGCTAGCATTGTAAGTAGGTGCTGTTCAGTCTACAGAAGAAAACATAGGTTCTCTTTACCATTGCGAAGAAGAGATGAAGCTGGGGTATTAATCAACCTTTTTTTGCAGAGGATCTTTTTCAAGGTTCATACATGGAAAAGGAAAAATGAGTTACAAAATACTGTGTCTTTGCTAATTAGGATCTTACAAAGAGTGGAGCTGATGTCTCTAGACTGGCCACTTCCTCCATGCCCTAAAATCCTTCCCTCCATGAAACAGCCCCCCCTAACTCTCACACACACAGCAGCTTTATTATTGAGAAGTTCTGCTAAATTAATTGAACAGAGTGAAGTCTCCAAACAAATTTGTTCTGCTGTGGACCATGAAGAGGTTTTATCCCCCCCACCACCTCATCCAGTTAATCACTCTGCAGTCTCTTACTCCAGTGAGGATAAGACTGTCCAAGCTCGACATTGTGAAACTTCATTTCCTTAAAATGAGCAAGAGGAGAGCTTGCCAGAATCTGTAAGTCCTTGGACTTTACTGAGCTGAGAGGTGAGACAAAGGCAGTACGGATGTGTGGAACGGACAGGCACCTGAAGCCTATCTTTGTGTTGCTTGGCTCGCAGAGAGAAACGTGTAACCACTCAAAAGACAGAAGTGCCAGCATATGCCAGCAGTAAACAAGGGTGGGAACAGCTCTTCCTACGCCATCATTACATCTGCGTATGCTGTGGTACAGTGCGGTATGGTGGGGTACGATGGATAGGTGATGCAGAAGGTGTTTCTTTGTTCTGCTTTTTGTTCTGTTCTGTCTCTTTGTTCTGTAGAGACAACCCAGTCACCTCAGGGTATGGTTTGTTTAGCATATGGTCGTGGTTGAAATTTCTCATCTTGCAGCAGACTGGTTCTAGCCATAATCCCTTTGCTTCACAACCCTTGACCTATCCTGGTGTATGCCACCAAAGCATCCTTTCCAGTCTTGCATGTGAAAGTCTGTCATTAGGCCACAGAGCAGAGCTGAGAATTTGCGCTCTCGTCTCCGTTCCCCCTGCAGATCTATAAGTTCTACACCCTGTTGGCCAGCCTGCCTCAGATCGTATGCCTGGTGTTCCTCAGCCTCCACTATCCCCTGCTACTGCTGAAGAGCCGGACAGAAGCCAATGGTGCTGTGGAGGTGAGCATTGAGAGGTGGTGGAGCTGACACACAGGAAGTGTTGAAGAGCACATCATTCTGACCTCACAACCTGTCGAGTGCCAGTCCATCATCTGTGTTCATTCTTACTTTTATTTTTCCGTTATTTAACCAGGCAGGTCAAACTGAGGTAAGTTTTCCTCTTCAACAATGAAGGGCGGAACCAAAGCAACCATGTAGCCAGATGTAGAGCTGAGGGGGTAATTGGCAGGCCTGGGTCAAATTGTGGAATTGTTATGGACAATTGCAACCAGGCAAGATCAACTGAGCACAGAAAAGTACATGAATCCAAAAAGAATACCCAATGTGTCATTCAGTTATCATGTGATGCACACCGTTCCGTCAATCACGTAAAGCTCAGCAAACCAATAACTTCACGCATATCATCCTGTCAGGAAAGTCTTTCGATTTAAACTGAACTCAAAGAGATTGATTTGCTCTAATATGGATAATTCTGTCGTGTAACTCAACTACTGGAGTGATGTAAGGTGAGGTAAAAATGAGGCATAAGCTGCCGTATGTGCTATTCTCAGATTGGCAGGATTGTTTGGTTAATCACAAAGAAACCATTGATGGTTCAAACACTAAAGCAGTTCTAAAGGCATATTCATAGGTTTGAAATGAGTTTATAAGGTTTAAGGTTCTTTTGTCTGTCTGATAGGCCCATCTAGCTTCCAGTCTGCAGTTTGTACGTAGAAAGTTTAATGCGCACGGGAGTACACACACTGGGTACATGCCAAAGAAACATTCCAGAGCCTTCATCATCATAATCAGCTTTGATCGCATTGGCTTATGCAAATGTGTGCCTAGCATTGTTTCACACAGAGAGTCCACAGTGTTGGATTTATGTGGTAATCCCTGGGGAAAGTCGTCTCATGATACAACACAGCGACCAGAAGTCTGATTGGTGTATGTTACATTATCTGATATTACGAATACATTCAGGAGTTAAGCTGGAATTTGAAATGTGGGGGAACTCTAAGAACTGGTGGTTAGACAATAAAAGTAATATAACTCAATTGTACTGACTGTCTTAGCTCAACAATTGCCAAAATGTTTAGTATGATGGCCTCTGTAATGTATAAACTCCATACCATATATCGAGAAAATATTTTTCACCCTATGAAAAATGAAAAATTGAACTCTGAACAGTTTAAAGTATGTATTTTGATTGCATCATGTACTGTATATACTGCATTTGTATATTAGAAAATCAACATATTTCTTATTTTATATTGATTCAATACATGGCATACAGAATTTCAAGTTCTCTAAGCAGCATTCATTTCATTCCTATTTTGTTGTTATTCCAGGGTCTTGCCAGCAGCTACTATAAAGACTATGTAAAGAAAATATTAAAGAAAACCCCCTCCAAAGTCAGGTAAGGATTGTGACTAGAGAACAACGGAGACATGGTGTAAAAACTATTAGAAAATTCAGTTGCTTTCTGCAATGCTTGATGAAAAGTCCCAATGATGTCATATTTAGACAAATTCCACATGGCAGGCTATCTTCATGCTGGTAAGAAATGTAGATATAAAAATCTATTTTGGTGACACTTTTAGGTGGCCTCTTGTAGGATTAATTTCAGTTAAATAAAGTACAGATAAATGGACAATAACTATTTCATATTCTTATAACCAACTAGCTTTCAGGGCTGCACGGATGGCGCAGTGGGTAGCACTGCCGCCTCACAGCAAGGAGGTCCTGGGTTCGAATCCCTGTCGGCCGGGGCCTCTCTGTGCGGAGTTTGCATGTTCTCCCCGTGTTTGTGTGGGTTTCCTCCGGGTACTCCGGTTTCCTCCCACAGTCCAAAGACATGCAGGTTAGGCTGATTGGAGAGTCTAAATTGCCCGTAGGTATGAGTGTGTGAGTGAATGGTGTGTGTGCGATGGACTGGCGACCTGTCCAGGGTGTATTCCTGCCTTTCGCCCAATGTATGCTGGGATAGGCTCCAGCCCCCCTGCGACCCTGTTCAGGATAAGCGGGTTAGGATGATGAATGAATGAATGAATTAACTAGCTTTCATAAGATATGTCAAACATCAGGTTCTGTCACTGTGGTAGATCATCAGCTGCTCCATCACCATGTCAGTTATTAGCTGTGGTCTGTGCCCATTATTAACTACTGCACCACATTAGCTTTCAGCATAAGCAGCGATAACATCGCTTGAGCTTCAAGATTGTTTAAAATCTGGATATTGCAGATTTTTTAAATGAATGTTCTCCAAGTGTGTGAGCAGAGAAGGAAATGGTCTACATGTGTCCACAGATAATCTTGATTTAACGTGCAATGCAAATAAATCTAATTGTAATACTTGGCCTAATTGAGGTGCTCCTGCTATATTTGATCGTATTTAATATTTAGTGATTATTAGCTGCTGTATTGGCAATCAAGGAAAATGACTGAAAACAGGTCGAGACCAATAATCAATTAAAGGGGACGTTTTCCACCCCTCCACTCACCATCCACCACTGCTACTGAGGAGTGCGATGTATACCGTTTATCTTTATATCTCAGTTTGTATCACTTGCAGACCGTACTATACTACACGCTATTATTAGGTAATCTAATATAATATATAACCTAAAATGAAATTCGGTTAACTTTGAATTGATGTGCAATTCATCCATAGTGTGTGAATTAATACTGCCTGAATATTTCATATTTTATCCGTGATTTTAATTTGAATACTCAAAAATTGCCTTGCCACTATATTCTTGCTGTTCCTGTTGTTTCTGTGACATGGATTTTTAATTCCTCTCATTGTGATGTCCTTGCAAGTCACTCTGAATAAATAATTAAAATGACTAAAATATCACAGGGAAAGAAGACCGCACAGTACACTGGCTATAAGTATGTGAGCTACATTTTGTGTCTGTGCAAGCATGCATGTGTGTGTGCATGTATTTGCATGTGGGTGTGTGTGTGTGTGTGTGTGTGTGCATGTATTTGCACTAGTGTGTGGGGCGGGTGGGGGGGGGGGGGGGGCAGGGGGTGTTTAAGAGAAAGTATGTTTAAAGGTCTATGTATGTTTACATGTCAGCACTAACATGATTGCTCCATTTTCTTTTCTCCGTACCTCCAGCACGGCCAAGCCAAAACTGTCCAAGAGGCTCTCCGATACTCTGAATGCATACATCTACACTCCAGAGGAAGGTGAGACAGGAAGTAGGAGAAGGAGAGGGAAACAGGAAGAACAACAGAAGTTGTAGTCTGTGTAGGAGGGAATGTGAGAGGAAATGATAACCCGAACAGCGACAGAGCCGTAACGTGTTTAGTAGTAATGTATTTAGTGCTTTTAGTGGTACTTTGAGTGAAACCACTACTTTTCATCAGCATCTTGGATGCATAGGCCTAGCACAATCTAATCACCTGTTCATTTCTATTGGTGCTCTTCACAATTTATGTTGTATCTCTTTGATTGATATATCCTGCTTAGTATCGTGTGTATGCCTGACAATGTTTATTATGTTCATTTTTGTATACATACTGCTGTTAGTCTAACCTTTATTGTATTACTTAGTTTTAAATGTATAGCATCTGTCATGGACTACAGCTAAAAGTACTCGCTGTGCAATGAAATTAGGCAATAAAAGCAGCAGGAGTGATGTGTGTGTATGAACTGTATGTTGTATGTCATTCTGAATAAGGGTGCCTGCTAAACAGATCCATGCAGCTGCAGTTAAGAGCACTCTCTCCAAATGCTTGGATGGTGCTGGTTATTCGGTTGCGTCCGTTGATTTTCGGACTTCTCTCTTTATCAGTGTTCAGGATTCCCATTCTGCTGGCCGCCTCTGTGTTCCTGTCCTTCATTGCCATCTATCAGGTACACTGCTTTCACCTCATTTTAACATGGCCTTGTGTCTAACCGAGATCTTCACTGCCATGCAAGACAATTCTGCTCAGTTTGAAATCTCTGAAAGTCACAGACATGACACTTTTCGGCACTGTTCCAACAATGTAATTATAAAGAAAAAAATTATTGGCACTAAGTTTCCTTGTTATTTTACTGTTCAAGTTTGCACCCTGGAATTATTCATTTCTATTCACTTCAGCTTGTAAAATACCAACGTGAATGGGCTCCAAGCAGATACAACCTTTAAATGTAGCATTTTTTCATACTTTTAAACAGTACTTTTGTGTAATACCTATACATATATATATATATATATATATATATATATATATATATATATATATATATATATATACAGTATTTAGTGCCCTATAAACAGTGTATGTGTGACACCAACTCATTTTTGTCAAAAATGTCAGTTCGGACCTTAAGGTCTCGAAAAACTAACGGACACATCCTCTCTCCTGCAGATGACGCTGTTACTGGTAACTATGGTTCTACCCACTCTCCACATCGTCCGTGAAGGGGTGGATGAAGATATCGCCTTCCTCCTGGCTGGCTTCGACATCCATTTGTCAGACGACCGGGCAGAGGTTGTCAAGATCGTGGTCCACTATATCTGGTGTGTGGAGGGTAGGTGTCTGCTTTCCTCTTCACTGTCAAAAATATTTCAACAAATCACAGAGCTGTCTTGTGTGGTTCGTGATTGACAGCCCACAATAGCTTGCCCCACGCTGAGGTTAACCCTTTCAGTCCCAAGCCTAACAATGAAGTGGCTCTTTGTGGCTTTGGTTGAGAAAATTGAGAAAGTTGAGAATTTAGTAGGGTTTTTAATAGTGGCTCAAAACGATAGAATAGCTGTCATTTTGATTGGTTGGAAATATAATCAGGTCGAAAGAGGGTCACTCTTGGGCCTGAAAGAGTTAATGGGACCTCACCATCCCCACCACACAGGGCTGACCTCAGTGAC
Organism: Conger conger; assembly: GCF_963514075.1. Classification (NCBI taxonomy): domain Eukaryota; kingdom Metazoa; phylum Chordata; class Actinopteri; order Anguilliformes; family Congridae; genus Conger; species Conger conger. Next base: position 38,154,886 of record NC_083765.1, on the reverse strand, counting down.
TCATGTCCTATGACTATGTGTTTCAGTGTGCTACCTCTCTGCCTTGACGCTAACCTGCCTGATCAGCCTCGTCATGCTTATGCGCTCCATGGTCTTACACAGGTATATACCTCACCTATCTGACCTCATCACTCCACACCAGCAAAACCACGCCCACCAAAAATATGTCTAAGAGTGGTAAAATATGAACTCAATAAAAATAGGGAGTGGCCATATATGGCAGCCCATGTACCTAATACAACGAACTCTACAATACCAGGAATTCACTGAAAATACGGCCATTATGTCAGGCCTGTGGAAACACATCTGCTGATGGAGCTTGCTTCCATGTCGCCATGTATTTCTGCCAAACATTGATTTGTACTTGAGATTTGGCAGTCCGTGTACCTAATGTTTATTTTTACTCTGCTTAATGCTCATGAATATGAAAACTAAATGTATTATTGGCATAAGACGAAATACCTTCTCAGGTATCACACAATTTTATATCTTGCACTCTGTCTCTTTCACAAGCACGCACACAAACACAAATGCAGTCACACAGGCAAAGACACAGACGCATGCGCACCCACACTCCACATTTAATGGGATTTCCATCCGCTCTAAGATGGACTGGGGCAATGCTAACTCATAGTTAATATTAGATTAGAGAAATTACATTTTTATTATCGTCTAATTGTGAAAATAACCTTTACTGGGGCAGAAGCAGTTAGTGACTATAAGAATGGAAATTAGGTGGTTATTAAGCACTGCAATGGTAAATTAGAGCTTAATGGGGCAGCAGTTTGCATCGTTTTTACAAGTCTGTGAGTGAGAGAGAGTGAGAGTGAACTGCATTATCAGTGTTCATTAGTGTTTCTGCAATGTTTTTACATTACTGGTGCATGTTTGCTTTTTAGGCACGTTTGTCTAAATTTTAACAGCAAGTGTTAGAAGTTTAGTGGTGTAGATTACTGCTTTGTAATGTATTGTAGTGCTTGGGATACAGTTGTATCATCTTAAAGGTTTACGTTGCCGTTAGTGGCATTCGTCAATGTATGCTAGCAATTTTACCATGTGCTATCTCTTTATTAGTGAATGTTGGCATTTTAGTCATGTCTGTGTTTCCACCCTCAGGTCAAACCTCAAAGCGCTATACAGGGGAGACGTATGTCCTCACATTTCTAACCATGTTCACGGCCACCAGAGGGGCTTACAACCCTCACGTCCTGCCCTGGTGTGCTGGATGGGCTACACCAGCTACCATGCCGCCTTCATCTGCATAGGTAACCTTTTCCATAGGTTCCCCCTTATAAAGGAAAAATACAGTTAGTCTGTGCTACAGGAGAATTTACAGCCAAAACCCTGCTGATGCCTGCAGATTCTGGTGCTTTATTCAGAGTTCTTACATTCGTTTTTTTGATCCTGAAAAGTTCATATACTGGCTACTGCCACATGATTTGGTATTAGTCTGGTATTCATTTTGATTTAGTGGGCTGTCAGCCAGAAGTGAACTTGATGAAAATGTCCCCCATATCAGATTTACAGCTGTTATTATTTTCCTGTTTATCAATTTGGTAAAGGATAAATCTTTATCTTGTGAGGACACAAGATAAATGCCAGTAGTTAAAGATGCTCCATTATTATTTTCATATTCATATTGTCATTATCACTGAAGTTGTGGCCAAGCCGTAACCCACATATGCTTGAAACTGTCTCCGTAGGGATGGTCATCCAGATGATAGTATTCTTCATGTGTATCCTGTTTGCTGCTTTTCTCCTCATCATCCCAATCCTGCATGGGCAGAACCTCATACTCTTCAACATGCTCAAACGTACATGGTCAGTCGCCTTCTGATGACACCATCCAATGATCTCATCACCATTCATCCTCCCACCACAAAACAATGAAGTGGAGGGATGCTTTTGATGTATTGTGTGAAGTCTCTGATCACATTTTGTGTAACAGATCTTATAACTGTCAAAAATCTTTTACTGGAACAAATGACAACTATACAAATAGTAAGTAGTAGGTCTTTTGATATGGAATGTTTTGGTATTTGGTATGAAATTATAGGGTTATTGTACTTTTGTGGTGTACATATGTGTTGTGCTCTGTGATTGGTTAGGCTCTTTCTCTGTGTTTCCAGTATTGCTATGGTCTGCGATGCCTACTGTACCTCCGCCCTGGGTCTCTCTCACAGCTTTACTGCTGTATCTTAAGCCTTGGGTTATGACCGGTTATGGTAGCGTGTTACATGTCATTTGTGGCGCATGACTACTGGCTGTGTTTCACCTGGTACTTTCCACATTGCTTTGCTACAGGCCCTATTGGTTGACGTTTTTCTTGGCCTTGGCTGTTCCGCACGTCACCGCCAGACTGGCCTTCATCAAAAGGGATGCAGGGACGAGGGACTTAGTCAACAGGTACTGCTCATTATAATAACAATAATAATTTGTTATTTCGCTGATGCTTTTTTCCAAAGGGACTAAGCCGGGGACAATCCTCCCTGGAACAATGCGGGGTTAAGAGCCTTGCTCAAGGACCCAGCAGCTGTGCGGATCTTATCATGACTACACCGGAGCTTGAACCACCAACCTTCCGGGTCCTAGTCATCAACCTAACAGCTGCCTCAGTTATGACGTCATATTGCACTACACATTGTTTATGTCATGTTGTACATATTGTTTACACAGTTATAATGGCTGGATAGTGATACTGTCGATCATTGCTCAGAACTGGCGGGACTTTTGAATTCCATATTGGAACATTCCACATTTGGCTGTGTTTTAATGCGGGTTGGGTCACAGGTCATTGTAGACCTCCGGTGGTTTGGGAATCAGCACTGAGCATGGCTTATCTCTTAACAGGAACGCTCTGTTCCTGCTGACCTACCTCCTCTTCCTGGTAAACGTCCTGGTGGGGATGGTTTTGGGGGCATGGCGGATGGTGGTCAGCGCCCTCTACAACATCGTCCACCTCGGCCGCATGGACATCAGCCTGTTGAACCGCGGGGTGGAGCCCTTTGACCCTGGTGAGTCCAGTTACGGCATGCGCACCCGTAGCAATGCAATGGGATTGCAGATTAACTACATCCCCCATGTAATTAATATGCATTCCTGCCAAACACAATATACTTTCTTTTCTGTGGCTGCTGTACTCATATAACATTAGCTGTAATGTTAGATCTTCATGGAAAATTTTTGGGCATATCGAACACTGTCGGGCTAGTTCCTTTTTTGGGGTGTTTAATTTATTTTGAACCCAGGTTTTGCTCCTAATTTAGAATGTCCTAACAATTCATTATGAGCAAACTACCCTGTTCCTGCCAGGTAACACCCCCAAGTCTGGAGACTGAGGTGGCCATTGCAGAACCCGGTTTTTGTTTTTACTTAACCATTTCTCTGTGTATTTTGATGTATGCTTGGAGTCATTGTTCTGCTGGACAATCTATCTACTCAGCTTCCAAGACATAGCTTCCTAGCAACTTTGTTGAATTCATTGTGCCAGTGATCTTAAATAGTGCCCCTGGACCACTCGCAGCTAAACATTATCAATGACCCACAGTCATATTTGACAGTTGGTATGAGGTGCTTTTCCTTGTATGCATTCCATTTTTCTGCCAAACTTGTTGATGGTGTCTATGTTCAAAACATTCCATTTTTGTCTTATCTGACCATTGCAAACTCTTCCTGTCATAATTCCAATGAGGTGATGCTTGGTTTAATTTATTGTGCTCAGTAAGGGCTGTCTTTGAACCACCCTTCCAAAGAGTTTGCTGGTATGGAGGTGGCATGTTTGAACATAAATATATACATATATACATGTTTTATTTTATATGCAGCCTTTTTTCTAAATTTTTATTATGGGTGGCAGTAATTCTGCAGTCCACTGTATGTGTATCCTGATGTAATAGTGCTAGGTCTAAAACCCAAAAAACTGATAATTTACTGTTTAACAGAAAACCTTAATACCATTAACCCTGAGAGATAACTTGGCTATAAACAGAGGAAGCAATACTAACAAGACAAGCCAAGACTAAAATAAGGGAAGGTGAGTTGTACGCAATGAGAGGGAGAGAAGGGAGAAGGGGGGTGACATGAACTGTATTTTACATAAAAGCTGTCAGTAGGAAGGGGTGGTTTAGTGGGCTGCAAGAATTAGTGAATCAAAAATGACACTGCTCTTAACCATCTGAACTCTCTCTCCCTCTCTCTCCCCCTCTCTCTCTCTCCTCCCTCCCTCTATCTCTCTCCCTCCCTCCCTCTATCTCTCTCCCTCCCTCCGTCCCTCTATCTCTCTCTCTCTGTGCAGGGTATAGTTGCTATGTGCAGTATCTGAGGATAGAGGTGAGCCAGTCCCACCCGGTGATGACGGCGTTCTGTGGGATGTTGCTGCAGTCAGTGAGGAAGGATTGCGGTGCAGTGAAGAAGTGTGATGCAGAGGAGGGTCAGCGACACCCTACACAGCACACTATCAGTGTGACACACCTCTTACTCACTTACTTACAAACAAACCATTACCCAAATACCCCCCTCCGCCACACACACACCGTCTCTAACATGTACTAATGTACCCCCGTGTACTCACACACGCACACACATGCCACCCCCACGTCCTGCCCATGCACTCACAGACATGCACACAGATCCAGTGCACAGACTCTTACTTCTGGGATCTTACTACCTGTCACATTTGTCTGTTTTAACCTGGTGTTGTTGAGAGACGTTGCCCGCTACATCCAATGCAAGTGAGTGGTCAAAATAGTAGAAATACAAAGTCAATCATTTTTTTCCCACAAGAAAATGTAGTCGCAATAGGTACTTTTTCTTTGTCTAATGTCTTCCCTTGTGCCGATTTGTTTGTTAAGTTACTGTGTTATGAGGACAATATAGCAATACTTTGTGGATGAATCAGGGACATTTTGTGTCACTGGGGAGTCACTGTATTTCACACGTTTGGTGTATGAGCTGCACTCAGCTGAACTCATATAACGGCTCCCCGTTTCCCTTCCGCGCAGTCTCTGGCTCATATTTGTACAACATGGTGGCGCCTGGATACTGCACTATTGCAGTTACTAAACGTCTATGGTTTTAGCCTCTTGAGGCCATGACAGCTTTTCAATCTTAATAACGAACATCAATTCCCGTGTCATGAATGTCATCCACAGAAATGTTTTCACTGTAAACGCCTTTCATTTCTGACATTTGGTTTAAGACACCACACTGCATTGTTGTACTGTACCTACTTGAAAATAAAGGCCATTTAGGATAGGTCTGTAGAGGTACAGTGCAGTCCGTAAGTATTTGGACAGTTACACAGTTAAACAGACAGTTGAAATAAAACAATCACTATGTGGTTAAAGTGCAGTTTTAATTTAAGGGGTTTTCAATCCATATTTTGGTCCCCTGAAATTGGGAGGGGACTCGCTTCCTACACGGTTAACCCAATATGGATGTACAGAGCTGTATGACTCGCCCTAAGCGGCTAAAAGCAGAGCCGTGGTGACAGGAGGGTGCGGTCGGCCGGGCGCCGGCAGGGCAGGAGAGGCTGATTGGAGGAGAAGGCGGTGGCATGGTGGGGGGCGGGCCTGACGCAAGCGAGGCTCCGAGCGAGCGGGTCATTCACTGCTGCGAGAGCGAGCGGAGAACCACACTCCTACTCCAGGGACAGCCGGTTACAAAATGGGCTAGGCGCCGATCTGCCCTAGGCGGAGTCATGAAAAGGCAGTAGTAAAAATCCATCTGTGTAAACGCATAAATATATAATACGCATAGACATAGTACAGTATATCAGTATGTCCTATTTTTAGAGCATGCAGGATATTTATGTATTTATGAAATTGGTTTGATATAATATTTTTTCTATGTATTGCGCATTTATAGGTTCTGTTTCCTGCCCTGCTTATGGAGGATGTGGGAAATGTGTAGCAGTTCTACACACAATTATTTCAGTATACACTAATATAAGTATACTCCGTTTTAAGTTCAATATCAAATTGCTTAATGTTTTTACACACATGCACACACAAAGTGTCTGGGATATTCATGTTCAGGAGCATATTCAAGATTGAAGCAGTTTTTCTTCAATAGGCAAAATTTACGTTCTTGCTTCACTTACATTAATTATGCAAATGGGCCAGGCTAATTGAGTCAGTCATATCTCTGTACCTCTGAGGACTGGAAGAAGCTTAATGGCAATCTCACTGCACTCTTCCTACGCTTTACTGTCGTAATGCGGTTTATCTTCACTAATACAACACATACGCCACAGACTTTCAGGGATTTCTCTAGGTACCGAGTCTCATAGCTGAATATGATATGACACAGCAAAACATTACTGGATAGCAACCTATAAAAGCAGTTAAATCGGCAATTGTGGGTTCATGATGCTGACAAAGATTCTGTAAAGCCTTAACCCTTTCAGTCCCAAGAGTGCCATATGGCACTTTCAACATTTGACCTTTTCAACCAATCAAAATGACCCATACATTTCTCAACCAAAGCCAAAACTCCTTGGGTGGAGCCACTTCTTATTGGGCTTGGTAGACCTGATGGCAAACCGAACCCTCTTTCCTAAGAATGGGCTCAAATTCTGTATTGTACTACATTACATTACATTACATTAAATTATATGAATGGCATTTGGCAGATGCTCTTATCCAGAGCGACGTACAGTTGATTAGACTGAGCAGGAGACAATCCCCTCCTGGAGCAATGCAGGGTTAAGGGCCTTGCTCAGGGGCCCAAAGGCTGTGCGGATCTTTTTGTGGCTACACCAGGGATCGAATCACTCTATGAGTGTGCATATCACTAATTAAAGGTGTGTTTGGAGGTGTAAAGGGTGCAGGCTTTCTTTCTCATTCAGCTGGATGGGGCCCCCTCATCCCTGCTCTGTAAAGAGCCAGCCCCCCCCCCCCCCCCCCCCTCTCCCTGACAGCCTGCTCCGTGCTTTCAGGCATCCATCTGGTGGGTCAGGAGAAGTGGAGGACCCGGTCCCTCAGTGCCAGGCGTGCCAAGGCCCGCTGGCTGCTGCTCCTCACCCTGCTGAACAACCCCTCCCTGCTGGGGTCCAGGAAGCCCCTCCACAGACCCGGCTCCGCGGGCCAGCTGAACGGGATGCTCAGCCACGCGACCCTCGCCACGGAGGCCAACGGGAAAGATGGCGGAAAAGACCCCGAAACGCCCCCGACCGTCTGACGCGACCGGCCCCGCCCAAAGAACACAACAGCTGTAAAATGGGTTTAGCGGGAGTAGACAAGTGACACTACATTTGATAAATCACTTCCCAGCCTTGTGGCTTTTACCGGGTAGGGTATGAGGGGTTGTTGCATTTTCTATCATGCGAAGCTTCGTAAGCCCTTTTAAAGCCTACATACGTTTATGAGCTCGGAATGACCACCTCTGTGAAGCATTTGTAAAGCACTGTAGACCAAAGCGATATGGCATTTGTCATGTAGAAATAAATTAACCACATGAAAATATCTCCAGGGAATTGCTGCATGTCAGATGTTAGAAAGGTCAGCTTTTTCTCAACTTGATTAAGGTGCTGTAAATGCTTTGCATTGGTGAACTTCCACTTAAGATTATTTGTTTGGAGCTGTAGAAGCCGCTGCCTGCAGCTTCCTGTCATGAATGCTCCAGCTCTGAAATTGTTTTCCCATATTGATCCACTCCTGCGGTGTTTTCTTGAAGCACTCATCCAGAACTACTACCAGAGAAGATATAGCTAATGATGCACTCCATTCCAAACTGAACCAAGGTTTTTAAGACTAATATTTTCATTATTCTTCTATTTTAAATTTAGCCTGTGTAATATAGTATTGGATATATAGTAGGCCTACGCATTGCCGATTGTGACAAGTTGTTGTTGTTTTTTAAGAAAAGCAATATTATATGGATACTTTTATTTTTCTTATTTTGTGAGTGTTTATTGTGGTAACACTTTTTCATCAGTAGCTTTTGTTTTACTTTACTTCCTTTACAGTTTTGTCTCAGGGTCAAAGGTAATATTGTATTGTCCAATACTTCACTAATTGTTGCCCTTATATGATGCCTGTGAGCTCCAAAGTGCCTTGGACATCAAACACTGATGACGGTTAACTGCGATTAGAATTAAAGAGTTCAAAACAAAAAAGTTATTTCACTTATTTGCCAATAAATGTCCCAAAACCGTGGCCATTTAACATGTGGAAACGTGACCATCACAGCGGCAATGTTACAGTGAAAACATTGTACCGTGTAAATACGCCCCGTCCACTACATATAATTATGCATGACGTATTTTGGCCTACTATACGTAGCTATACCACTAGGTATAATTATCTATGTGCAAAAATCGCCCAAACACAGCCGCTTTAAAACAACGTAGAATATTTGTATTCAAATTACGAAGCTTGCACTTGAAAAGGCTTTAAGAAAATGGTGTGCGTCTGAACGTGGTCCTCTTGTCAATTGCGTTTTTGAGTGAAAATCAAGTACAGTTGCGAGTTTATAACGGCAAGTCCAGTAAAATCACACTAAAGGTAGGGCAAATAAAAAACCCGGATGTACATTAACATAGGCTAATAGTCTATTGAAACTCATGAGTGAAATAGTCGTCCATCTGATTAAAAAAATATTGCAGTTGTCTATTTACTGTGCATTTTTAAAGCATTTAAAAACAACCAAATTGGAAGAATTTCGTTTTGCTTTCAAAGCAGGAGTTTTTCCAGTAAGATGCGAAGAAAATATGCTTATTCTGGTCGCATGCACTAATCTGAAACTTGAATAATGTTTTGTCCTTGAATCGGAGAATACGCACATGCGGAAATTGATTATGAAATCAAAAAATGAAAACAAATTATTTATGTCAAAATTTTTCAAGTTCATGTTTTATGTATTCGCCATTAGCTACAATAAATCGGCTTGATAAAAAGCCCACACACAAAGAGCCTCCAAAGCCACAAATAAATCATGTTAATTTCCTTTTTCAAAATCATTTGGATTCGCGTAGCCTGTAGTTAGCACTACAACAAGACTTTTCTGACCAAAGCCTATAAATTATATTTCAAGTTGTATTTCATAAGTAAAATGTCTGCGCATTACACATTATATGCTATGTGAGTTGCCAAACGACAAAACTGCAGGAATGCAAATGTCACGTTCAATATTGTTTTATTCATTTCACGTAGGCTACATTAATTCATATCAAAAGAGGTGAAGGGATGGGAGATATTTAAAACATTACAGTTAGGCATGTAAAACCCGCTATGCGTAGATTCACATTACACTCAAATCCGTCAGACGTATTTAAATTTTTTCTTCGTTTTTAGGGAGAAGGCTACAATAAAAAATGTATGTTATCGAGTTTACAGCACACAACGACAAGCACATAAAAGTCATATGCGCTATAAATGTAAATATAAAAAACTGCCTATGTGTGACATGCCACCGACAAATATAGGCTATGCAAAGAAAAATAGCCTGTTTAATATTTCAGAAAATATCAAATCTTAAACTTACCTAGGCTACATTTTTGTAAATCCACAGTACGTGTAACACTGTGTGTTGGCAATGACTGGGATTTTACAGCCTGTTTTACTGTCAGACGAGTAAAAAACGAATTTAGATTTTAGTCCAGAATAATGGAATTAAACTCACGAGTTCGGAATGAATTGAACCTAAATTCTTAATTTCTTCTGCTTTTATCAGATCTCATGGGATACTTATTTTACTTTTATTTTTAATTGTCCGAAGGCAATTTTACTTGTTAAAATTTCAAATTTGGTTTGCTTTCAAAACAAATAAATCCAGTGTTCGGACCCTGTTTGAATCAAACAGAATGATCACATACGTACATGTGACGCCAAATGTAAGGCATTTTATAACAGGTGTGTATCCCAGTCAACACTATATGTGTATAAAGAACACTATACGTGTAAAGCATTGTTGTTTTTAACAGCCATTCTTTGAATGTTAAACGGGGCAAACCGCCTTTGGCTCTAACATTACGCAAGAAAGACCGGTAGAAGTTACCTGTTATAAAATCTGGTGAGAAAAAAAATATTTTACAGGCTGGCAACACGTACTCGCTTCCGTTTTGAGGCTCCCAGGCTGCAGGGTCAAGGGACAGGCTGTTTGTAGTTGCCATTGATTTCTTCTGCGATGTTTACCGCCTCTGCCCCAAGAGGTAGCCGATCGCTGTATTCGGAGCACACTTCGAACTCCTCCTGGTTCGTTTTGGACTGGGACACAGGGATAGATTCAGCAACTACACTACCCTCCGTGTCTCCTTCCTCGCCCTCTTCCTCATCTCCCACCTCTCCTTCCACCTCAACATCCCCATCATCCTCACCAAACTCGCTGACATTATAGTTCTCAGATTTCACAAAAGACGCACTGGGATTAAAATCGGCAGCCACCTGCTTCTCCATCTGATCCGGATTCTGTGTTTTCATGATCAGCTTGTACGTCTTCCCTTGGTATTTGAATAATAAGTGACAGCACGTGGCGGTCAGCAAGGGGATGGTGGCCAGCACCAGCAGAAATATGCTGACCGCCACTATGATCAATAAGGATGGGATCTTCTTCCGGGTCGTGAAGACAACTTGGACCTGGCAGTCTGCGCCCCCATATGTGAGGCAGAGTGTGTAGTTGGTGCCTGGCTGAAGGCCCTTAAAGCGATAAGCATTGATACCCTCCTCTATCCTTGACCACTGTACTACAGAATGACCATTGCCAGTTTTTGTGCACAAGTACAATAGGTCTAGAGGGACTTTACTGGCTGCAGTTTGGTAAAGGTAAAAAGGTTCTTTGTTCACGGTTTCAAGTTCTTGGGAAGGGCTGAGGACGTGTAGTGTGGCCTTGGTGTTGGGCAATTGAAGAGGATTTAGCTGGACCTTGGCTTCGGTCTCTGATACCTCCAACGCAATGACGCCAAAATCAAATGAGTACTGCTTCAGCTCATCCGAGCTCAGATTGAAGGCATGGTTGGAGATGTAGTGGGTGCCATCATTCACACCACATTTGTTGGCAAATATCAGGTCTTTGTTGTACTGTTCTGCCTCATTATCTGTGATGTCAGTTGATCCAGTAAACACATCAGACTCTTCTTCAGACTTGGGCTGGCTGATTGCGCTGTTATCGGAGGTCTTGGAGCCTGTGTGATGGCTAAACTTATCTCCTGTTTCGTCCAGCATGGAGTTGGTGGCGTGTTTCTGTGTACCAGCGACTGCCACTCTGACAGAGCTCACTGCCCTGCCCACCTCGTTGATGGCTAAGCAGCTGTAGTTTCCCTCTTCCTTTTTGCTCATGTGGGGGATGATGAGAGTACCATTTGGAAACACCAGGAAACGATTTCCAAACTGTTGAGCATTCAATGGCTGGTCATTTTTCCTGGTGCCTCCAGTGGTCAAACTGAACTCTATGTACTGGTTTCCAGCAAGTATCTCCCACTTAAGGTCTGGCCTGGGGTTCCCTTTGGACTCACAGGTCAGGATTAGCATGAAGCCCTCATAGAGCTCAGTGTTCTCGATGTCAGGCTGGTAGGTTATTCCGACTGTTGGGGCCACGCAATCCAATTTGGGGATTTTTGCCACCAGCGCACCTTTCAGCTGCTCCGGGGCCACGCAGGTAGCCTCAGGCCCTGGGAGTGTGATCTCCGACGTTGCAATCCAATCGCTCAGCCACTCCAGCTTGCAGGAGCAGGTGAATGGGTTGTTGTTGATCTGTAAGTGGGACATCAAGGGCAGGGCGTCAAACGTCCCCTGCTCGATTGTGGTGAATTTGTTGCTGTCGATGCGCAGGGACCTCAGGTCTTTGAGGTTGGCGAAGGCATTGCTGGGCAAGCTGACAATGTTGTTGTTGTTGATTTTCAGCACCTGTAGGGAGGTGAGGTTGAGAAATTCCTCCCATGGGAAATGGACAATCTTATTATAGCTGAGATCCAAGTTGCGGAGCTGGACCAGAGGAGCGAGGGTGCCCCTCTGTATGGTCGAGATCTTGTTGTGGGCGAGCCATAGGGAAGTCAAGTTGAGGACAGTCAAAAAGTCAGTCGACTTTAATATGGTGATCGTGTTGGCGGTGAGACTTATAGACTTCATATTGGAGGGAAGCCTCACAGGCACCTCCATCAGCTGTACGTTTGCACAAGTAAGACGTTTATCCTGACAGCTGCACACCTCGGGGCATGCTCGTGCAATCCCAGCAATAACTGTCCACAGAACGAGCCAGAGAATGTGCGTCGCTTCCATTTCAGAACCTGTGCAGAAATATAATTTTAATTAATATCATATTTTAGTTTTTCAAAGCAGGCATTGTTTAATGGATGTTAAATGTCTAAGTGGAAAATAATAAAATAAATGTATCTGACAGAGAGTGTGACTGTGACACAATATGTATCAATTCATTATATATTCCGTACAGTATAACATATTTTTACTTTTGCATCAAATAACTCGAAAGAGAATGAGGCTTTATAATGAGGCTTTGTAATCTAAACGATCTGTCTGTGTTTATTGAACTACGGAAGGTGCAAAAATAGCCAACAGAAAACATGGCAACACTGATTCATACTATTATAGCTCACATTTATTGTATGTACTTTATCATATTTGTTTTGATTGCTAACTGATGCGACTTCTCTGTCCTTGGTTCTGAAAAGCAGACTTCATACTTCTTCCCGGTGTAAATATATCCATAGCAAGGTTAATTAGGTTTAAAATATGTGAACTACAATATAGTAAGTTAGTTTTTTTCCAGACAAAAAAAAACAAAAAACATTTTGGCGTTGCATGCAATAAATGCAAAATGCTGTTCGGGTAGTCTACCATTTCCTTACTGTGAACGCACAACACCCTTGGGCTTGTCTTTTATGAAGAGGGTCTTACCTGTGCGGTAGTAGGTTTTCCTATCCGTATTGGCTCTGTGATCGTCGGGCACTTTTGGGAAATAATACAACAATAGTTAACAGTCGCTTGAAGTATGCTCTTCGCATATAGTAAATCCGCTTACATTGTTTTTGCTGGCGTGTACTACATTAAGGCTCGATGGTGGAGGAAACATGTTTCTCCCGTTGAGATGCCGAGCAGCCCGAAGGATGTTTTCTCCTCCCGGTCGACTTTGGCCAGCATTTCATGCGCGCTCTCGGGGGGTGGAGGGGGGTGTTGTGAACGCGCAGCCTCTCCCATCACTCTAGCGTTAAAGCTACAGGGCCATGCCCTGTCTAATTGTCTAGACATGAGTGCTTTTCTCTTATAAGCTTTCATTTCTTGGTATCATCGTTGACCTTTGTTTGTATTCAGATTCATACTCCTGATATTTCCCACTAAGCTCGACATCGAACCATCCCTTAAACGTCCTACGATAAATTCACGCCTGCATTTATCAAGGCTACAATATATGATGGATTTTATATGCAACATATGCTGATTTTAAATTATTGCTTTTAATTCAGTATCAGTCAAATATAACGTAATCTCCATAATGTAGGCTACAATACTTTTACATTTTATAGGTTAATGCATATAGGCTTGTCAAAAAACCAATAGCTAATTCATAGCCTACCTTATATCTTACATTTGATAGATTGCTTGGCACAATCTCTACATTGATTGCGCACTTCTGAAAAATAGATTAGTCTGGGTGATTTAGAATAGTTGAGCTATTCTATTATTCTTTTATCCACGCTGTAAGGCTTTGTAAAGCTCGTCCTAAATTCACCTCATACTCGTGCGCAGAATCCAAACACATAGGCCAAGACTATTCAATTTGATTTATCGCAGATGTTATGCCCATTAGTACGTGTGCTATTCCGTTAGGAAACTCCGCCTAATCCATGCAGATGAATAGGCCTCCAAAATCTATATTAGTGAAGAGGTTGGCAAACGTTGTTTTCTTTATAGACTGTTCAGACACATGTCGATAGAATGTGTGCTAACACAGTTGAGTGCTAACACAGAATAATGTGCGCTAACACAATGTATGACTGTATCATATGTGAATATTATTCAATACTATTAGAGAGAGATAATATATATTCTTGAATATAGGTTATTGGCTTCTTCTTTTTTTGGCATTGCATTATATGCATTGTGTTGACACTGGTTCTGAAATAGGCGCTAATATTGACTAATTTATAATATTTTATATGTATATCAGACCACAAAGTTTTCTTAAAAATTACAGTGGGTGTATCCCTTTTTACCTGACGAGGACACAGAGAGGACAACAAAGTAATTCTAGGAACATCAACCGACAGTGATGCCTATAGTTTATAAAAATAAACTTTTTTGCAAATTCAGTTATGACTTATTTGGGACCATTAACAGGAAATAATGTACCGAACGTTTACGAATGTATATAAAAAGGTCAGTTTTATAGTTCCGAGTCGTGTTTTTATGTTGATCGTTACCTACTTCATGATCAATAAACTGTTATAAATGGCGCAACCTATTCCTTCCAGGACTGTCTATGTCTGTGAGGTAGCCTACACCAGACGAAGTGAATATTCACCTAACCTAAAGGGTTGTCAGTTCCGCATAGCATTTCCAGACTGGCCTTGACTTCAGTTGTTGAGTTAATGCGACCTCTACTGCATGAATCTTGAATTATCAAAAAACGACTCCTGGAGACCTGATTTTATGCCTTCATGCCATTTTAGCGATCGTACCATATTAGTTGAAGTGTAATATCCGTTTACTGGGCTATACTCTCCATAAACCGATTTAGTTCTGAATCTTTCTTTATTTTGGGGTCAGTTCCTCAAATGAACTATATTTAGCATCCCTCTGCATATTAATTATGTACAAGGGATCCTCCAGATACATTTCTTAAATTCAGATTTACATAAGGCTAACTGAAAAGCTCAGAAAAATCACCGTTTTCATTTTTTTCTTTTAGTTTTGTTTTGTCATTGTTGTTAGACTAGAGACTCGCAGGATATATGATCCTGTGGCTATTTTTATAAAAAGACAAGATGGTTTCTGAGATGGTATTATTATTTAAATTCTGAATTGTTAAAAACATACTATTTTGAAATCATAATCAATATATCATCACGTAAGTCCTCACTAGTTTAAAGCATTGGGTAACATCCAAAACTTTTTTTTGCTGAATGCCTGTTCATATGTAATAAACATCACAAACAGGTACCTTGGGCCCTTCATACAAAGTCAAATTTTGAGCAGCAAAAATGTAATAATAATAAATAATTAATCCATAGGTCCCAATGTACATTAGAATTTACATTCAAATTTGTATTCAGGTGACAAAAACCAATACTGTATTTTTGACATTGTGATTACCACTTCATACAATAAACCATCATTATTGGCTTCCCATTAAATTTCGTATTGATTTCAAAGTAAAGTATTCCTCCTCACATTTAAAGCTTTAAATGGGCTTGCCCCTCCCTATCTACAGTTGTGTTGAAGAAAATAGCAGGACAACATCAGTAACCTGATGAACCACTGTTATTAGTAGTAGTGATATTTCTGCATGACAAATACTTTACTTATAGATGTAGTAGTGTAATAGAAAAACAACAGACCCAACTGTCATGACATGCATGCTGCTTGTTCTGAGTAATTGACTCATTCATTGAAAGGGGCATGTTCAAAATAATAGCAGTCTGGAGTTTAATTAGAGAATTCATTCATTCTGTGAAAAAACAGATGTCATTAATTATCCTTTATTAAGGAAGAAGGGAAGCAAATGTTTCACATATTGTTAGAAAATATATTTCCTTCTGAATTGCTTAGTAAAATGGGCTGTTCCGAACATTGTTTGGAAGAACAACGATATTTGATTAAAAAGTTGATTGGAGAGGGGAAAAGTATAAAGAAGTGCAGCAAAGTATAGGATGCTCAGCTAAAATGATCTCAAATGCTTTAAAATGGCAACAAAAACCGAAAACAAGTGGAAGAAAGCGAGCAGCTACTGTTAAATTGGATCGAAAAGTAGTCGGAATGGAACAGTTTCAGACATTCATCAGCTCCAGAAAGATCAAAGATGATCTACAATTACCTGTAACTGCTGTTACAGTCATTGATCAAAGCTAAGCTATCAGCAAGAAACCCCCATAAAGCAGAATGTACAGAATCGGTTAAAATTTGCCAAGGAACACATCGATTGGCCCAAAGAGAAATGGCATAACATTCTGTGGACTGATGAGAGTAAAATTGTTATTTTCGGGTCTAGTGGTCGTCGACAGTATGTTAGATGACCCCTGGGTACTGAATTCAAGCCACAGTACACTTTGAAGACAGTGAAGCATGGTGGTGTAAAATTCATGGTATGGGGATGTTTTTCATACTGCAGTGTTGGGTTTGTATTCCAGAGATCACGGATCAGTTTGAATAAATGAAAATACTTGAAGAGATTATGTTGCCATATGCCGAAGAGGAAATGCCCCTGAAATGGGTGTTTCAATAAGACAACAATCCCAAACAAACAAGTAAGCCAGCAACATTTTGGTTCCAGACAAAAAGGATTGAGGTAATGGAGTGGCCAGCTCCATCCCCGCCCTCAACCCCATTGAAAACTTGTGGGGTGACATTAAAAATGGAGTTTCTGAATCAAAACCCAAAAATTCACAGGAACTGTGGAATGTAGTTTGTTCATCCTGGGCAGAAATACCTGTTTCTAGGTTCCAAAAGTTGGTTGAATCGATGCAACGCAGATGCACAGGAGTTATCAACAACAATGGTTATGCAAGTAAATATTAGTTTGGTAATTTAAAGTGAAGTTAAATCTTGAAAAATGTCTTCAGTTTAAACAGTTGGAAAATGTCGACACTTTTTTGAACAGATTAATATTCCTTTTCTTTGCTTCCTGTAAAAGAATAACACAAACTTGATCAAATTTTCTAATGCTTTGATTTGAAATTGAATGTGTAATGTTTCCACTATATTTGAAATATTGAACTAAAAGCTATTAAAAAATATTTGCACTTTATTCACTTTTTTTTAACACACTGCTATATATTTGAACATAACTGTAAAGGACCTCCTTCACCCTTACATTCCTCCACAAACTTTCCAAAGTGCAGGACTTCTCATTGGTCCAAGAGCGGGTAGATGTACTGTAGGCGGTAGAGCCTTTTCCTATTGAGCCCCTCTCCAGCGGAACAATTTACCCGCTGAAATTTGCGGAGCAGACTCTTTCACTGTTTAGGTCTAGGCTCAAAACTTACCTATACAGCAAATCCTTTAATTGATGGACTTGACTTGGTGTTGACATGTATCATAGTCTCTGGTGGACTAACTGGTCATTGCTGTCTCTATATCATGGCATGGACATTTACATTTTACATTTTAGTCATTTGGCAGACGCTTTTAATCCAAAGCGATTTACAAGTGCATCCCTTCCACATGCATTGACTTCCAAGTCAAAGCATCACATCCATAACCATAAAATACACATGAAATGCTGTTCTAAACATATAGTCATCATAAGTGCTAATTTTTTTTTTTTTTTTTTTTTTTTTTGGGGGGGTTAGACAAGGAGGATAGGGATATCAGAAAGGGGGGTTGGGGAAATCAGGAGGGAGGACAAAGGTAGAGTTTGAAAAGTTGTGTTTTTAGACTGCGTCAAAATAGCGGGAGGGATTCTGCTGTCCTGACAGTGGTAGGCAAGTCATTCCACCACTGAGGAACCAGAACGGAAAACTGGCGTGAACGTGCAGCTCAACCGACAGGTGCACATAGAGAGGGAACCATAAGGCGACCAGAGCTGGCAGACCAGGGGTCTAGCTGGGGAGTAGGGAGTGACCCTCTGTGTTGAGTGGATCTAGCCATGGTCTGGTGTTGATTGCCTTAGGGTTGTTCTCATGTCTATGCCGGTCCCTTGCCTGTTGTCCCTTTGTTATGCTGCCATAGGGTTATTCTGGCAGGGTTTTCTTTATCGCACACAGGCACCTCTATCCTTCCTTTTCTGCTATCCTGCTTCTCTTTTCTAATCTCACCATCCACTAATCATCGTTGGAGCTGGAGCTCAAGCACCAAAACCAGACCCCAGCTTCAGCTAACCTGCTACTTCTGCCCTCCTTGTGCCAAGAACCGGACCTCCCCAGATAATCATCTATAATATAAATATTACAAATATTATTTGTAACCTGCATAATTATTATTTATTAATTTATTAATTAAATGTATTTATATATTACATATAATACTGCTGTTAAACTCACTATTTGCCCACTGCCAGACAGAAGCGGATGGGCCCCCCCTCTGAGCCCGGTTCTGCTCACTGTTGCCTTGGCTTTCTATGAGGGGGTCACAGGCCTGGGTTGTTTGCAAAGCTGCTTTGTGTTTTGTGTTTTAAAAAGTGCTATACAAATAAAGAAATATATACATTGTGATATCATGAGAGGCAGTGTCGCTCAGGGCAGGGTGTGGCAGTGCAGATAAGGACACAAAACCAGGGATTCTAATGAAAAACAGAAGATTTTAATAAGTCTCCCAAATATCAAACAGTACTTCCCTGGGTGCTTTCCAAAGGTCATTTTCGTAGCCTCTCTTTGTTCTCCTCTTCCCTTGCTTTGTTTGCTCCTCTCCCTATCCACAATCAGGTGGCTCAATCACCGGCACCTGTCTCCCGCACCTGGTTGCTGGGATATTGAGTCTCTGGACCAGTGCCCATTTTATGTTGCAGTCCTTCCTGCTGCCAGCAGATGGGGATATAGTGACCATCCATCACCTGTCCCCTTGTGATCCCACAATATACACTCACTGAGCACTTTATTAGGTATTTATTAGACTTATTATTTGGACTTCTACTGCTGTAGCTTATCCACTTAGAGTTAGAATGTGTTGTAAATGGTAAATGGTTGCTATTTATATAGCAGCTTTATCCAAAGTATGCAATTGATGCTTCTTATTCACCCATTCACACACCAACGGCAATTGGCTGCCATGCAAGGCACCAACCAGTCAGGAACATTTAGGTGTGTGGCTAAAGGACGCTTCGACGCATACCTAGGGAGGGAATCGAACTGGCCACCCTCCGACTGCCAGACAACTGCTCTTACCACCTGAGCCAATGTCGGCAGGCGTTGTGTGTTTAGAGATGCTCTTCTGCATACCACAGTTGTAATGTGTGGTTATTTGCGTTATTGTCACCTTCCTGTCAGCTTTGACCAGTCTGGCCATTCTCCTCTGACATTTCTCATTAACAAGCCGTTTCTGTCTGCAGAACTGTTTTTGTTTTGTTTTTTTGCACCATTCTTTGCAATCTCTAGAGACTAGTGTGCATGCAAATCCCAGGAGATCAGCAGTTTCTGAAATACTCAAACCACCCTGTCTGCCACCAACAATCATTCCACAGTCAAAGTCACTTAGATCACATTTCTTCCCCTTTCTAATGGTTGATGTGAACATTAACTGAATCTCCTGACCTGTATCTACATGATTGTATGCATTGTACTGCTGCCACACAATTGAATAGCATTAATAAGAAGGTGTAATAAAGAATTTTTTTTCCTAATAAAGTGCTCAGTGAGTGTCTACATCATTATAAACCATTTTTTTTTTAAACATTTGTACACAAGGGGGCAGCAGTGTTCATAAAGTGTTGAGGGAATTTTATTTAACCAGAAAAATTACAGGGGTACTTTTGTGCCTTTGACAAAAGTACATTTACGACACGAGGATTGCCTAATTTTATAAGGGTTGTATTGATTAATTGCATGTCATTAATTGCATGACAAAAGACAAAAGCCTCTTTGAAATGATATAATAATCAGTTAATAGATAAAATGTTCAATAAGATCGACATTTTTTTAAAGAATATCAAACACTGGCCCAGTTGATGCACAGCACAGTCAAAAAAACTATAAATAGCAAAATGCATCAAAAGGGTAGGACATGTTGCAGAGAAACTGACAGGTACAACCCAATACAAAGAACTCGAAAAGACACCTAAATGCGTGCTTGACAAAGCTTCTGCTGGACATGATTCCAGCATTGGCAAAATAATATAATGAATATGTAATTAAAATACATATTAGTATAATACATGTATATAATCATTTATAATATAATGATACCTCTGTAGCACTGGAAAAATAGTATTACTGCAAGACCGATTATAACACATACAGCACAGTGGAGTGCAAATGTCTTGTACTATGCTAGACATTACTACTATGCTCTCCTATACTATACACTGTACAATGCCTAATCTGTTATCACACAGCTCTTCCTAACACAGTAATGGAGTAAGAAAGCCATTCAGTAGAGCATTGGACTTGGGTGTGAATCCTATACCGTGTAGACTGGGTAATCCAAGTAGACTGGTTCCAGTCACACCCCAGTCACACCACAACACACCCAAATGGTTTTAGTCATGCCTTAGTCTCCTGCCAAAAAAATAATGGTGATCAAACATCATTGAACATGTTGGGGAAATATGGTCTCTTTATAGATACTGTATATTTCATCCTGGAGAACATCTTTTAACTTTATCCCATAGGTCTCAAACTGCAAAAGTATAGCCGATTGGCTAAAGAGTACACACACCTTGTTCCCAAATAGGCTGCTGATTGTGTTTACACAATGTTTAGACTGTTCCGGGCACAATGGGCTGCTTGTGTTCAGAACCGTCATCCCCGGTTGGTGTCAGTTTATTTTGTGTCCATTACGAGTCGCTCCCTCCCCCGTCACCACATTACTGACACCATCCATCCATCCCGGCGCAGTGTCAGAGTCTGTGCCTTATAAAATATGAATGCCGTTCTCCTTTCAACATTAAAAATGGAAGAGGTTTTGTTTTTCCTTCCAGGAATTAATTTAGTTTTCATTGCAGGTAATGACTGATACCGGGGATGAATGCATGCATTATCCATGTCAGTGCCAGTCCTGTTTTAAGAGCATAAAGCCTCATCACCTGTTGAAGCCTCCTATTGTGAAAGGAGCATTGACAGGACTGAATGGTTGCCACAATGGGTTCTGATAAGCTCAGCTGGTCATTCAAGGTCAGGAGCATTCAGTGCTTCACTCTGCACTTCCAACAACCACAGCCGCTCAAAGTCCTAATAAAGCAATGGTGCCACTCTTTCTTTTTACCACAAATATCTTAATAGAAGTTGCAAGAATTACTCAGCATAAGAAATACACAAAGTTCCAATAAATAAGACAGATTGAAAGCTTCAGACTGCAGTCAATGTTTTTCTCCACCTATTTGTATCTACTTAAAAAAAAAAAAATTTCAGGCATGAACCTACCATTTTATATTAGCATTGATATCTCAGTTTGAGATATGAAAGGGCCTTAAATCCCCTTCAGTATTTAAACCAAACGGTATCACTGTATTTAAAAATGAATTCCAAAATGGCAATTCATTCCCAAAAACATTGTTAAGATCTCCTTTTATTACGTCAACATTTTGGTCCAAAGGATGCATGTCAAAACCGAAAGGACAAAAATACTAACTTATTAAAACAGTGTGGAAGTCAACAGTGAACCACACAGTCGCAACATGATAAAGAAAAGGGGGGAAACATTTTCACAAGAAACATTGTTTATTGCTTTAACCATACTATTTAACATTGACCACAATAACAAGTAGCCAACGAATACGATATATCAGTGCAAAAGACAAACAGAAATAACAGAAGATACACAGCTTGCACAAGCCATTATTTCAAGCACTCCTTTGTGGAATTATCTGGAACCAGCAGCTAATTTTCATGTTCCCATGTAGACCTAGAAAACAATATTGGTTGATATTCTGAAGAAATCCAAATTCCACCATCCCAAATGGCATTTATCATTCCAAAGAAGTTTATATAATCTAAAACAAATCCAGCTATAATGGCGTTTTTCTTGTTGTTGTTGTTCAGATTTTAGGCTTTTTTTGAGTATATACCTAAACTGTCATAAATCTTAATAATGCTTCCTAAGTATGAACACTTGATACTGATACATACACAAGAGGGACCAATGCTGAACAATTATATGAAAAACACAGTGGATATATTACCATGCATAAACTCACAAAAATAATTTCTGCATAAACATTATTAAAGGATTATTAAAATTAAACTTTGGAATGTCTCGAACTATTGTTTAAGCTATTGATTACTCGACTATATAAATAAACCAGTACACAAAATAAATTCGATCAATTCTTCATGACTTTAAGGAAAAAACGAACTACTGAAATGCAAAAGACCATTTTTTTAAAGCTATAGTTTACTTGCCGGTATAAATAAACATTAAAATAAATACATTACTAATGAAACTGTCTTATTGCTTTATTTGGTTTCTCCCTGTAAATGATAATTATTGCCCGCATAAATCGCTTTGATGCTCAACGGAGCATTGATACTTTTGAAACTGATCAAGATAGAATTCTTGTAACAGTCAATCTGATATTGCACAACTGACAAATTTATTTGGCGATGAGAATGAACAAAGTGCTTCAGGAATAAGACTTCCTGGGTTTTCTAACCACTCCCAAAAGTGGACTAGGCACCATACATAAGGAATGTGCCCTGCAGTGTAAATCAATAAAATGATAGCTCTGCAACATACCCGCTAAGATAATGAATCAATAGCCTTTGTCATGCATTAGAAATGCCCAGTGTGAAAGTATCCTCTAAATTTAGAAGGTATGTTGCCGGATGCTGGGCTCTTTGAGATCCAAAAACTCAAATGAGTCAGAATTTTAAACATAGTCAACCTACTTTTGTGCCAATCATTAAATTTAACTACAATGTTTGACTGTGGAGTCTACTCAATTGTCTATCTGACCTGGGTTTAAAGCCCCTCCATATGACAATATTACACATTGTGAAGTTTCGATGTGAGCAGACAGGGCATTAACAAACTAAATTGAAGACTGTCTCTCTGTGTACACAATCTACAAGCTCTAAAGTGCAGTTAATAATACATTACTCTACTGTGCAACTGGCCCGTAACATTGTCTAAAACGTACTGCACACACCCAAGTCCTTCAACTCTAACATCTATTCCAGTACAAGCCAGAAATTCAAACTTCAGGTAATCCTTACTAATGGAAAAAGTCAATACCACAATACTCACACCAACAGAACATCCAAATCTTTGGGAGTTAATCTGATGTTGAGTTCAGGACTGTAACGCACAGTTCAAAGTGTACAGTGAGTCACATGTTCAATGAGAGAGCGGTATAGACACACAATGATAATAATAATAATAATAATAATAATATTAATAATAAGAATAATAATCATAATAAGAATATTATTATACTGGCAACCAGTCCAGGGTGTATTCCTGCCTTTCGCCCAATGTATGCTGGGATAGGCTCCAGCCCCCCTGCGACCCTGTTCAGGATAAGTAGGTTAAGATAATGGATGAATGGATAATATTAATAATAATACTATAATAATAATGCATTTGCATAGTGCATTTACACATTAACATAATGCTTTGAGACTGATAACTGCTAGATAATTGCAAAGTATAATTATTATTCGTAGTAGTAGTAGCAGTATATTTACTATCAGACCTTAGACGCTTTTCTGCTTGGTGCAGTGGGCAGGGTGGCCAACACAACCTCTCCATATCACTTTCTCTCACCATCTCTCACAGTCCCTGAGAAACGCATATTATAAAAAAACTAAATTGAGTCAGAGAGTACGGCAAAAGCTCTCGCATTTCCTAGTGCTGGTGGTTTCATCGCAATCTTAAGTCTTCACATTAGTGGCAGAGGATGGAGACCAGAGCTAGCCCTGAGAGGGATGTGGTGACAGAGGACCACCATGCCCGCCTCGCACGGTTCTCAATGGGTGGGAGCAGCCGGTAGGATTTGAGGACTCTGGTGTAGTTCTGCTCCACGGAGACGCATTCATGGGTCCCGTAGTGCTTCGCCCTCACCGCCGGGATGAGTTGCAGGCAGTCCTCCTGCGTCTGCGGCTCCCTCTGGGCAGCCACGCACGGGCTGCTCTGCCCCTCGTGCTCCCAGGTGTAAGAAGCGTGGTAGGAGCGCACAGGGCAGGACATGTAAAAGGCCACACCCATGGGCAGGACGTGGGAAACTCCCAGCAGCTCAGGTGATGGCGGTCTGTTGCGCTGCTGATCTGGAGGGTAGTGAGGGAGGGGTGTGAACACAAGATTGCTATCGAGTGAATGCGTCTTACCACTCAGTCACCCAATACTCTATACTCACTCACAGTACATACTACACCCAACACCCTATACCCAATGCTCACTCCACACACTCACCCTACACACACTCATCATACACCCTACACACACTCACCCTACACACACTCATCATACACCCTACACACACTCATCATACACCCTACACACACTCACCCTACACACACTCATCATACACCCTACACACACTCACCCTACACACACTCATCATATACCCTACACACACTCACTCTAAACACTCATCATACACTCATCATACACATTACATTACATTACATTACATGGCATTTAGCAGACGCTCTTATCCAGAGCGACGTACAACGAAGTGCAGATCAAGTACAAGTGCGAAGAGGACCTGAGAGGACAGTACAGTTCCGAGTCCTAGTGTAAACATACAAATAATCAGAACCCTTGAAGAATACAATCAACTTCCAAACTAGCATACCACAGTTGGCAGCTAGAATACCCTGAGTACAACAATACAATAGCTAATACAAAAAATATATATATATCTATACAAGTAACAATATCTATACAATCTATACATAAGTGCCATTACAGTCTATGGCATATATAAGGCTAATCATGGTGGTGAGATAGGGGGGGAAAGGTGTAGCCTGAAGAGATGAGTCTTCAGTCTGCGCTTGAAGGAGGTCAGAGACTCTGCCGTTCTGACATCCACCGGGAGGTCATTCCACCACTGTGGGACCAGGACTACACCCTACACACACTCACCCTACACACACTCATCATACAGAACTGGAATACAGAAGTGTTGTTGTTTGTTCATTTTAGCATAGAAACTATTTTTAATGCGTTACTTTTAAATGTATTCAAATTATTTGGGAGGGAGATGAATGAAAAACTATAGTAAACCACAGGGGTACAATGAATATCTATCTGGTGATGCCTTCCAGGCTTCCTAATTGTCCTGCTGTTTTTCAGGCCCGGATAATTGACATGCACCTTGTTACGTTCCACGTATGTATGTCTGTCTGTTTCCCCCCCTTAAACTCTACAGATGAAGCCATCAACCATTTCCATTCGCTGTCCCTGCTGTCCATCATCAGATTACCTCTACCGGTTTGTGTTTGTCTACCTGGAGGATATCCTGATGTTTTCCAAGGGCCTCATGGAACATGTTCAGCATGTTTGCCGAGTGTTACAATGCCTCCGGGAAAAAAACTTTGTTTAGGAAACTATTGTTTAGGAAAGCCTAGATGATTGGTTCTTCTTAGTCTGCATGAGTCTAGCTAATTTAGACTACTGTCCGCAGGTGTGTCCCGTGTATATATGTTGCCTGCTTCCCTTGTGTTTCGCTGAACTTCCCCATTCTGCTCCTGCCCTTTGTGTTGCTGCTCTGTCGTGTTTTTTGCCCATGTACTTTCCCAGCTTCCCTGTGTCTACAGTATCCCGCATGTTTTTGTTGGATTACTGTTATTTTGATTCCGCGTTTGCCCAGTAAAGACTGTTTGTGTTTCTGCGTTGGGTCCCACTCTAAGCATTGTTACGTGAACCTGCCGAAGTTGCTCGCTCTCTCCCGTGTTTCGTAGTTGTAGGCCTACACAGGTAATTGCCCCAACATCCCACTGGAAGACAATGTAGACCAGTCCAGATAAGACCCTCTGGTGCGTGGGAAAAAGGCAGCTGTTTCACAGTCGTCAACCACGTCAGCGCCACCCTTTGTTTCGCTTGCCGTCTTCCATTTGTAAATATACTCCTTTTTGGTTACCTAGCAAATTACGTTTTCTATTTGCACGTTCTCAGTGAGGCGGAGATAACGAGGTAAGCCAGTTTGCCAGAAGACAACAAACATTGTGGTTTTTGCATGTCGCGTCTCTTTGGTTTTTGTTCGGGTGCTTTGCATCTTGGGCAATGCAATATTAAGCATTATTAGTACCTTGGGCAACTATAACGGCTTGAAATTAGAATGGCAAATGTATTATGTTGTTTCAACCATACAGAAGTCCAGATACTGAAAAGGGGTTTATTTAACAGTAAATTATAGGTGTAGTTACAGTCAGAGTCTTGGTAAGCCCCAAATTCAGGGTTCGGAAAGTCATCTGACATGCCTACTTTGGGACAGCTCAGCAGGAAGCCCCATCCAACCATTAAATTTTTAACAACTATCCATGTTGCCACTGGATACCCTCATCCAAGTGTTTTTGCATGTCGCGTCTCTTTGGTTTTTGTTCGGGTGTTTATTATAAACAGGCTGGAGAGTGCGATACGTAACATGGCGGTGCTTTGCATCTTGGGCAGTGCGTTTTGGCTTCCACCCATAGCTCTTGCCATCAATCTGATGCAAGTGAATCTTGATCTCACCTATCCACAAGACCTTTCAAAGTCATCAGATCGCTTTACTGTTCACACAACACAACTTTCTGGGTTCAGGCATCTAGAAGTCATTGTGGATCGCACACTACATGACTGATTGGCAACAGGGGGTCACGCGTCACACAATCTTTCACCAGGAGAAATGTCCAACAAGTCAGCCTGGTCTTGAAAAACTATGTTTTATCGCAAAAAGTGATGTTCTATCACATGCAAGCAGTGACACAGGAAACGTCAGATAGAGAAAGGCCCATTTTGTCTCTGATCTGGAGTGGAAAATCAGGGGTTTTTTTGTCATTATGGTGGAAATTCTTCAGGCATCAACTGTAGAGGTGCTGTAATTTCTACACAGTGAAACCAAAATGAATAATACCCTTTAATAAAGCAGAGAATGGGCACTTTGGCCACATTATGTCTGATTAAAAATCTTACATTTTGGAATACACAATCAAATCAAGAGAAAATATGTCTTGATCCCAAGACATATGGAGCTCACTGTAGGTGTTAGCTATATACATTAGTGTGCAAAGATTTGGGCACCCCTGATCAAAAAGCCTTTTACAATTAATATCTCATTTAACAGAAGCAAACCTGACCTCTAAACATGACACACATTTCTTCAAATTTTAAAGCAAGCTTTTAAAAAATATATATTTTACAGTTTTTCAAAATAATGGAAAAGGAAAAAGGCCCTGTGCAAAGGTTTTGGAACTCTGTCAGTTAGTACTTGTAACTAATATTAAGCATTACTAGTACCTTGGGCAACTATAACGGCTTGAAATTAGAATGGCAAATGTATTATGCTGTTTCAACCATACAGAAGTCCAGATACTGAAAAGGGGTTTATTTAACAGTAAATTATAGGTGTAGTAGAGTCTTGGTAAGCCCCAAATTATTATAACTATGTTGCCACTGGACACCCTCAGCCAGCAAAAAGAGGATGGGCTCCCTCTAATGAATCTGGTTTCATCCAAGTGTTCATTCTGTTGTACCACCCAGGGAGTTTTTCCTTGCCACTACCATCCAAGGCACCAAGCCCAGGGAATGCTGTGATGCATACTGTGACAAATGTTATGTGAAATGTGTAATATGAATAACTTGATTTGCTTTGATTTGACCATAAGCCCTGGCATTATATAATAACTACATTATGGACACAATTTTCCAACCAAATTTACCTGTTCCGCTCTGTGGACAAACATCGACGGTGCCCCCATCAATGTTTTGAATTGCTCCCCTAAGGGAAAGAACACGAAAAAGTCAGAAATCTGGGGAAAAGAAGATTGAGAGAAAAGCCCCTTTTGGGGGGGTGGGGGCTTCACCCTAGATTATCTCACAGTTTATTAGGTTTGCTTTTCTACCTTTACATTGCATTACAAATTATTTGGCAAATGCTTTTATCCAAAGTGACGTACTGTATAATAAGTGCCTGACATTTCTAATTAGCTAATCAAATGTGTGGCCACAGGTGGTTTCCAGTGACAAAGCAGAAATCTTTATCTGTGGACTGTTTTATCTGCGTAGCCGTTACGCTACATACAAACTCACGCAAGCACACATGCATGCACACACGCACGCAAAATCAGATCTTCATCCTCAGTGTTTGCTTTCATTAGACTGGTTCACAAGTCAGTGGCTTTCACTTACAGCACTGCTGGAGCACACCCTGAACCGCTCCAAGCACAGTATGGGTCGCGGGCCAAAACACAGTCAGCACAGGACGTGCCATAATCCCTGCAGCTCCCCAGGTCCAGCTGGGCAACCTGATCCCTGAAGCCCACCAAGAGCTTGCCCTGCCCCAAGATAGAAGCGAAACAGATACAGACAACCGCAGCCAACCGAGAACTTGCTCTACAGATAAAAACCACGCCGCTACACGTCAACTGTTTTCTCAAGCATTCCATCCAGTAGGTTCCCCCACAGGAACAGACTATTCAGCTGCATACAAATTTCAGAAATATCGAACAACTCAGATACCGTATTGAAGCCCTTACTCACAAGTTCCCTATGTGCTGAGCACTTGTACGTGCAGAACTGGAAGGATTTTGGGTGGTTTCCAGTAAAGCACTGTAGGTGACAATGCGAGTATTATTGAAATGTAGGATGTCATTGATATGATACTGGACCTTTTGTGCATTCATGTCTTATATTAAGGTGCAAGACTGATCATATTGTAGAGGAATATTGTACACTGACCTTGTTGGAGAGCAGTTTAGTGCACTGTAAAGGCAGCTCACCTTCTTGGAGATGAGCTTCATGGACTGAACAGGAGCAGGGTGATGAAGACGCATCTCAGAGATGATGAAGGGTGTGAAGTTGTCCTCCAGGATCTTGTGGATTATCCCCTTGTCTGTAGGGATCGTAAAATTGTCAGTTTACAATCAGCCTGTAGTCCACCTAGGTTGTGTCTTATGCAGCGCAGACTAAGAAAATAGGACTGACCTTTGACCTTTTCTTTCATTTTTGAAATAAACAGTGCATAAAGAAATATAAAAACCTCTTGTTTTAACGTTAAATCAAAACAAAGCCTGCTAAGGCTGTTGGTTGATTAATCATCAACTAAGCTTTATGATTAATGGGGCAACATCGGCTCAGGTGGTAAGAGCAGTCGTCTGGCAGTCGAAGGGTTGCCGGTTCGATCCCGCCCTGAGTGTGTCAAAGTGTCCCTGAGCAAGACACCTAACCCCCAATTGCTCCTGCCGAGCTGGTTGGTGCCTTGCATGGCAGACAATCGCTGTTGGTGTGAGAGTGTGTGTATGAATGGGTGAATGAGAAGCATCAATTGTAGTGCTTTGGATAATGGTTCTATGACCAATCCTCTATATTTAACAGCAGTTAACAGCTTTGTTTTCCATGGTCCATTTAAAAAAATCTTGATGATACTATATATATATTTTTCAGAAACTGGTTACGAGGAAACATGAACTGAGAACACAGAAAATACTCAACTTTTCCCTTTAGAGACTGGTATGAGTCGTGGACCTGCTGTTTGGTGTGTCACACCTATTGATAGCACACATTCAGCAGTTGTTCCTAGTGTTCTGTCAGTCCAATTGGTTATGATTAATAACCACTGCACCACAATGTTACTCCAAAGTGTTAATAATAGTTAAAGGTACAATACGTAATTTCAGACTCCTAATGGTCGAGAGAGGAATTGCAACAACAAAACCTCAAACCACAAACCACAGTCTATGAATATAACGCATAATATAAAGCGTTATTATACAGTTCAGTTCTTTGGAACGCTGACAGTAACAAACACAACAGAGCCTGCCATCTTTTCGTAGTGTTCTAGTAAGAAAATGTTTGCAGGCGACTTCTTGACTTTGGTGTGCCACACAACACTATTTATAGTTTTTGTCTTTTTGAAGTTTTCACTTTAGCTAACCAACTATATTGTGAGCAAGCAAGTTATTTGGCTACGTAACTAACTGGCTATATAACTAAGATAAGATGGTCTACCACAAATGATGCAACTGTAACTTACAGTTTGAGAGAAATAAAGGTTTAGCTAAACACGGATGATTGAACACATAGAGATAAAAGGAACGTGTAGCTGCCCAAATTGCACTCCAGACTATCTAGTTATAAAACAATACCAGTTCGCTATCAGTAACAACAAGCAAATTAGCTATTACTAGTTAGTGTCCGGCGGCACGGATGGTGCAGTGGGTAGCACTGCCGCCTCACAGCAAGGAGGTCCTGGGTTCGAATCCCCGTCGGCCGGGGCCTCTCTGTGCGGAGTTTGCATGTTCTCCCCGTGTCTGCGTGGGTTTCCTCCGGGTACTCCGGTTTCCTCCCACAGTCCAAAGACATGCACGTTAGGCTGATTGGAGAGTCTAAATTGCCCGTAGGTATGAGTGTGTGAGTGAATGGTGTGTGTGCCCTGAGATAGACTGGCGACCTGTCCAGGGTGTATTCCTGCCTTTCGCCCAATGTATGCTGGGATAGGCTCCAGCCCCCCTGCGACCCTGATCAGGATAAGCGGGTTCAGATAATGGATGGATGGATGGATAGTTAGTGTCCCAAATGTACAAATATCCACCTGAAGCACAATGCTTGTGCAATCGCTACTATGTTCATATTGCCTATATTTTATCATAAGTGGATATTTGTAAATTTGTCAAGCTAAATATAGCTAATTTGCTTGTTGCTACCGATAACTGGTATTGTCTTAAAACTAGATATGTAGTCTTCGCTTGTACAATAAGCAATAGTATACAGAGTTTCAGTGATCGCTTGTCTGGATTGCAATTTGGGCAACTACACGAAAACCTGAATAAGCTGCGCCATTGGCTGTGGCAGTTAGAACCATTTTTCAACAATAAGCTTGAGAGTGATTGCCCAACAAATGTCTATTTTGAAACCAAAATTTAAGGACTATAAAACACAGGCAGAGGGTGAGTCAACATGACAGTGAGCCTTTTTCAATGATAGGAAGGTATTTACAATAATCTTACCTATTGTACCTTTAATAACCGCTGTACTACACTATCATCATCTAGGGCTACTCAACTCCAGGTACTGCAGGCAGCAGTGTCTGCAGGCATTCGGTCCAACCATGTGCTACACCACTTGATTTCACTAAGGAGCTTACTCCCTGAAGGATGTAAATAATTAGTGAAATCAGGTGGTGTACTGCATGACTGAAGCAAATATCTGCAGGCACTGCAGCTCTCAGGGTTTAGAGTTGAGTATGCTGCTCTAATCTATTACCACAGCACCACACTGTCACGCCAATCAATGATATTTCATAAGCGCTGCTGACGTACCAGTGGCGAGTAACAGCACATTATGAGGGCGACCGTCAACGTCAGTGACAGTATCCACGGTGATCCTGGTGTAGGGAGTGTCACTGACGTAGAAGGGGGCCTGGCGATGAAGCGGCCAGATCCAGTCACTCATTTCGGGATTTTCTCTCACTACTTTGAGGGTGTCCACTGGAATTTCCTTACTGTTGGTGACGCACTGGAACAGCATGCGCAGAGACAGTTAGGGCAGACTTTACATCATAACATTTTCTCCAGTCTTTTCAAGAATAAAAGGTGTCAGTGCTGTGCATGTCATTTCCTGTTCATTGTACCAAACCTTTTAAGCTGTGGTGTGTTCCTGTGTTACTTTGTGTTACTCCAGACCTGGGTCAATTATGTCATTGTTTTACTGAGCTTGTCTGCTGTATGAAATACTCTCAGAAGCTGCAAATCCCACATTCGGACCCTCCTTTCGGTTGGCTCAATTGCACCAGGCAAGATCAATCAAGCAGAGAAACATACCTGAATCAAAAACAATTACGCAAGTGACCCAAGACTGACTTTTACATGCCTTCATCGTTTTGTAAAAAACCATGATTAATCGGGCAACCCAGACTGTAATCGGTGTCTACCCAGACTGTAGCTGTCTGCAAATTTTGGATACATTTTTAGGTCTGAATGTCTGCCTGGATGAAATATAGACACGATAAAATCCATTCTGAAACTTTTCATTCCAGCTGTAATTGTAACTAAAAACTTGTATGCTCATCGCAGGCAAACAACCGTAGCAGAGACAGACAGACAGACAGGCAAAAAACAGAGGGTCAAACACATGACGTCCATGGTCCACTACATCTATTAAAAGTCAGAGGCGGTCTGTTTGGCAGCTCATTTGGTGAAGGCACCACGCTGTGGTGCATGGATGAGCCCCACCACGGTCTCGTATCGAATCCAGACCATACCTGTGAAGGCTTTGTCCGGTAGTTCCATACATATAGCAAGTCCAAATGGCCGAGTAAGTTGCCTAGGGTATGGGAGCGTTCAGCTGGTTTGGGCTCCACATTATCCGCTACCTAGCAACAGTAAGTCGATCGGACGGGCACGTCAAATCCGCAACTCTGTTCTGCGCTAGCTTAACTGTAGTCTATTAGTTATTAATCACTGTACCACACTCTCTCTGTAATCTGTTACAATTAGTAACCACTGTACTGAACTGTCATTCCAGTATGTTACAGTTAATAATCACTATACCACACTGTCACTCCAATCTGTTACAGTTAGTAATCACTGTACCACACTGTGTGAAAAGAAGCAGCTGGCGACACCACATGTTTTGGAGGAGAAGCGTCTGCAATCTCCCAAATCTGCAGTCAAATTCCACCATGCATGAATACAGCTCCAAGGGCAGATAATTGGACATTCCAAAGTAGGTTGGGTATTGGACCGGTATTGGTATATGTACCGCCCCATGACGGGCACCAAACATTTCAAAAACAGTCACACCCATGCCTTGCTGTTTTCCTTCTCGAGAAGAACAAAAGGAGAGCAATGTAGTGGTTTCAAGCACACATTCTGCGAGACAAACAGCACTCCACATCAAACGAAAAAACGCAAAATCATCACTCCTGCGGGTAGGGGGTGGATCCACAGCGAGAATGTACAAGGATGCTTCTCAGACAAGAACTGAAAAAATGACCTCAGACTTTCTTCTACATGAACCCCAGACTGCTAGCCAAGAACCACTCCATACCAGGAACCACGGTTTCCATGACACCAAACTTTTATCCTTGCTGAAAAAAAAAAAAGAATATTAATCTCGACCTCATACCAGTGCAAAAATACCGTAACCACTTGATGGATGAGTAACAACCGCACTGTAACACCTACGGAGTAACGTAAAATGGATCAAAAACAGTTTGTTTTCGTGTCACTGCTGCCCAATTCCTTTATTATTTTATTGAGCATTATAATCTATCTATCTATCTATAATCATTATAATCTATTCTAAAGGAATAACTGGCCAAAACAGAAGCAAAATTTGCTTTTGGCAATGAATATTAATAGGTTTTCTATGAGTCAGCTATGAGTCAGTGGAGCATCTTTGTACATTCTGAGTTCATCATACACTAGACTTCAAGAGCTGTCAATTTTAGGAAAAGGGCACTGTATTAAATGATCAGTGATATCGATCATCAGCAAGTATGGCTGCCAAGGGGCTGGCTATCTTGCCGTCATTGATAATGTAGCTCAGCATCTTCTGTGATGCTTTTCCAGGCTTTTACTCCGGCCTCTTTCAGTTGCTGTTTGTTTCGGTGGTTTTTTCACTTCAATCTTACTTTTTTGCTAATTGTCATCTTGCCTTCCAAATCTTTCTGCTGATGAGTGGTTTGCATCTTGTGGTACAGTCTCTGTATTGCTGCTCTCTAAGTCTTCTACGAACGCTTGATTGAGATACTTTTCACCCCTGCCCTGTTGAGATCGTTTGTGATGTCACTGACTGTTTTGGGGTTTTTCTTCACAGCTCTCACAATGTCATCAACGGCTGTTGTTTTCCTTAATCTACCGGTTTGATGTCTGTTGCTCATTTTACAGTACATTCCAAGTTGTTGTACCAGCTATCCAATGCTTGTGCAATGGTTCTTATCAATTTCCCCACTTTTATAAGCTTCAAAATGGCTTGCTTTTCTCCCAAAGACAGCTCTCTGGTATTCATGTTGGTATGTCTTTTCTAACACAAATGCAGTCTTTACAGGCAAAACCCAAGGCTAAAACCAAGAGTAGACACTCAATCTAACAGGACACATCTGGGCAACAAGAAACACCTGTCAGTAACATTTTCTCACATAAAAATTGGGTGGTCTGATACAAAATGTTATATGTATAAGTTGTTTAAAAAAATCTAGATCAAAATACCAAGAAATAAAGGCTGAACTTTTGACCTCAAACTCAATTGTCTTCAGTGTATAGCAAAAACAAAGGAATTGACCTTGCTGTTCCAATACTTTTGGAGGAGACTGCATGTACAAACAATAGTGTTCCACTGGCTTTGTACTGTAATGTGGAATGCAATTCCTACTCCCTAATGGTGATTAAACAACCACGCTGTAATTCAGGATGACATTTTTATTTTTTTTCAGCAATAAATTAAAAAGATGGTATCTTCCATTTAAATAGTCTATTTACTTAGTTTCTCTTTGTCTGCCTTCCATATTTTTCAGCAATGTAACGAAGCTAAAATATTCCGGAAGGAGAAGGTGGAATCTGCGGGAAGGGCTGCTGAAACTCACCACTCCGGGCCTTGGATTTGGAATTTCTTTATTCAAGCCCCGGAAGGAGGACTTCGTGAAGACAGCCTCGATCTCGTCCAGGGAATAGACACAAACGGCTGAGGCGTTCCTGTGACGGAAGGAGCTTACTGTTACTGATGGGCAAAAAGAAACAACAGCATGATAACAGGTGCTTTCACTATACTGTGATGATCAGTAGCTTCTCAGTGGAATGAAAGTCAGGACAAACCAGAAACTCACCCAAGTCAACAAACTACTAGAGAAAAGCAAAAGTTTGTCACTTCGGCCAGCAGGAAGATCACTGAAACACAATACAAGTTTGCGGCACAGTAACCTTCAACACACTAGTCAACAACTGGCTTAAATACCCTTGGAGGCCTTGAGCCGATGCGCATGTCCATCTGATCTGTGAGGTCCTAAATCCCTTCCTTGTAGGTTGACATGAGCATGTGATGTTGATGAACAAAACCTATCTATGCATGCAGAACAAACCTCTGAAACCATCCGTCCCCCATTTTGAATTGGTGGTGAGGCAACCTTTACCTCCCACACACACACAACTTTTCAAACTGTACCTTAGTCCTACCTCCTGAGCCCCCCCTTTCCGATATCCCTATCCCTCTTGTCTAACCCAAAAAAATAATAATAATTGCACATATGCACAGATACTTTATGTTTAGAACAGAACTTCATGTGTATTTTACTAGTTATGGATGTGTTACTTTAACTTGTGGAAGAACCTATGCACTTGTAAATCACTTTAGATTAAAAGCGTCTGCCAAATGACTAAAATGTTAATGTAAAATGTAAAAGAGGAGAAAACAGGCTCTATTGATTGCTAAAAGCATCAGCTAATTTGGTGAACATTATTTTCCACCTCTAATTACCCTCTGGTGGGTACAATACACTACAATAAGCATTACAAAAATGTATTATATTCAAACCTCACACACAGTAAGAACCTTATTGAAATACCTCATGGTTTCCAATGTGGGAGGTTGGCATTCTCCCATGAAGTATCCACCCATAACTTTGTTTTGGTTAAAAGAAATATGGACATTGAACAACTGTCTGATTAAGTAGCTTAGTGTTTGACAGTTCCTCTCCCCACTAGAGTTTTTTTTACCTTGCTATCTGGCGACTTAGGGCTGGGATTTCCCCTTTTTTATTTTCTTCCCTTCTGTAAACTCTGAGTCTTTGTCTCAGTGTAATGTGAAAAGTGCTATGCCAATACAATTGAATTGAATTGAAATGAGTGAATGAGTGTTTACATGAGAGTGAGTGTTTGAGTGAGGGAGCCCTTGATTGTGACTGTCAGTGGACAATGGGGCGACTGAGTGAGTGAGTAACCAAGTGAGTTAATGACACAGCGTAACATGTTGTACATAACATGTGTAAGTTGGGCTGGGTGTGGAGTGCTTTACAGTAATGAGTTGAGGTCACAGGACATAGCATGTCATGAGGTAATGTGTGGGGGTTGCTAGGCGTAGCATGTTTGATGTTTTGAGTGCGCCACATGAGAAGAACCTGTCATTACCAGCTGCTGGTGAAAAGGGTGTAGACCTGACTGGCCCGCCAGTCGTCAGCATGCTGGACGAACACATCCTGGAGACGGTTAAAGAACAGGGATTCGCCTCGGATCCCGCATGCTAACCTCGCCTTCAAGAAGGAGGTCCAAATGCTCTGAAGGAAACGCTTTGGCCCACCTTCATCCACCTGTGAGGAAAACAGAATTCATGTTGTGGGACTGTGCTGCCTACTGTCTGTGTGTGTGTGTGTGTGTGTGTGTGTGTGTGTGTACATACATAGGCAAGTGTACGAGTGCGCCGGCATGCAATATGTGAATGTTACAAAAACTGGGACTGAAAGAAGGACAAAGGAGACTGGGAAAGTTTGAGATTAATTTGAGATTAACTCATTACGTGTGTGGAATTCACAAATAAAGTACCATCCAAAATAACCTACATTACATAATATATAACCTATATTTAATCTTTGGGTATACTTTATGATCTACATAAAGTATACCCCTGTGCTACCACTCTCCAATACATACATGTATAGTTCTACTTAAAGGAATCCTAACACCAGTAGATGCTCATATTCAATGTCACACAGGAATTTAGAATGGCCAGTTTTATTCACAGGCCCTTTCTTCATGGGAGAGTTCTCCCTAAATTCAGGACACAGCAGACAAACAATCTCCTTCAGCTGCCCAAGCTGCTTTTTCTTCTTTTGCTCCACCTTTTTCCACCTTCTATCTTCCATCTTTTTGCACATCAATATAGGCCGAGGGAATTCAGTTCAGGTCAATGACATACAGGTTATTTTCGTAGGTACGCCCATTACACTAAAAAAAACAGAAAAAATTGTCCTTCTTTCCATGATGGACCGAAGCAATTAAATGCCCCAG
This sequence comes from Conger conger, assembly GCF_963514075.1. Lineage (NCBI taxonomy): Eukaryota > Metazoa > Chordata > Actinopteri > Anguilliformes > Congridae > Conger > Conger conger. The sequence goes on along the minus strand of NC_083765.1, from coordinate 38,117,991 downwards.
CCTATCAAACCGAACAATCCTCGCAACCTACTTGTTACTAGCGGCAACCAAGCACTAATTTCAAGCACTTGTTCGGCTGTTGTTAGTACAGCTCTGCATGAGCCCACAATAAAGTACCAAACATATTTCCTTTCTTCTCACTCACTCCGCTCTCATGTCATTTCCTGCATTTCATAAGAATTAACTTATTCAAAGCTAAAACACTTTAGTTCACGTGGTTATTTACAGTTCCTGTGGCTGGTGGTGGATGACTCGCTTCTTCCTCTCTTCATATACATTTGAGGAAGGTTGTGGCTCCGTATGGGGCGATGTGAGAATTTTTTTCTGTCCCTGATAAAATGCCATTAGAGTCCAGGGGCCTCATTTATAAACGTTGCGTATGCAAAAGAATGTGTACGCCACTTTCTAAGCAAACTTTAGGATTCATAAAAAACAAACTTCACGGGAAAATGTGCGGTCCTCCACGGAAACTCTGACCCATGCGTACGCACATTAACTGGAGAAATGAGAAACTGCTACTCCGATGGCAAAGGGATGAAACGCGAGAAACGGTGTGAAATTGATACCACTGTGTAAAATAAATCAAAATATTACCTCTCACGTATCATATATGAAGAGTTAATTTGCAAAAACGGATAAAAGCCTCTCTTACAACGAATAAACAAACAGCTGTTTGATAGATGCTCCCTGGAGTGCCCAAAAATATGATTTAGGATCCATCCATCCATCCATTATCTGAACCCGCTTATCCTGAACAGGGTCGCAGGGGGGCTGGAGCCTATCCCAGCATACATTGGGCGAAAGGCAGGAATACACCCTGGACAGGTCGCCAGTCCATCGCAGGGCACACACACCATTCACTCACACACTCATACCTACGGGCAATTTAGACTCTCCAATCAGCCTAACCTGCATGTCTTTGGACTGTGGGAGGAAACCGGAGTACCCGGAGGAAACCCACGCAGACACGGGGAGAACATGCAAACTCCGCACACAGAGGCCCCGGCCGACGGGGATTCGAACCCAGGACCTCCTTGCTGTGAGGCGGCAGTGCTACCCACTGCACCATCCATGCCGCCTAAACGGAGATATGTTGTTGTAAAATAATCCCTCAAATATGTAGCCGAATTGTTAAACAATACTTCATGTTATTAAATGTATTCTCATAAATAATATGGTGAACAGTCGGACAAATTACGCTGCACTGATGCCGTTTACAATTCGTCAGTCGGGCAGATATGAGCGCATAGTTTCATATATTGTTATCATATTCATATATTATGTTTTATAATGTGTTTATTGTTATGGATTTTTGTTCGTTTTATCTATTAATTTTGTAACTGTGTTTTCAATGGTGCTAGACAAATAACGTGTCTTATTATCATTATTATTATTGCCTCCGTCACTACTCCACTCAGGAGGGGTTCACCGATTATCCCTGCCAGCTTCTCGTCCAGCGGTGTGAGCTCTCGTGTCCCCTCTCCCCTGCTCGTGGCGCAAACGCTCCGCCTGTGCATGGCAATGCGCTTTTTAGCGTCCACTTTAATGTCAGACCACTTTTTTTTAATGTTGCCGATGGTCCGAACCGCTGACCCCACAGCATTCACAGCGTCAGCCACATGCTGCCACTCTAACACCTTTTTGGCATTAGTAATGCCCACACTGTGCCCACCAAATAACGTCTTCTTTCGGGTGTCCACCTCCCCAACAAGAACTTCAATCTCACACTGTGAGAAATTCCTTTTCTTGGCCTTCTTTTCAGCGTTTGCCATTGTCGTCTTCGTGAAATGCATTCATTAGGGGTGTTTCACTGCCTATTTATAGGCAACTGTGGGTGGGACATGAAGCTGGCAAAGGTGCGCCACATTTAGAGTTGATTGTGATTTATAAAGGAAAACTGGCGTGGGACGTGCGTATGCACTGTTTTATAAATCAGAATATTTTTGTGCGTACGCACGTCCTGGGTTTCATGCGTACGCAACCTTTTGACCTGAATTTATAAATGAGGCCCCAGGAGTCCATCGTCCACGAGTCCAGAGGGCTGTGTTTGGGACTGGGCCTTTGTCTTTGAACAGCTGTGAAGTTCCTCTCAGGGAAGCTCTACTGTCCAATCAGAACATCCTCCTGTCCAAGCAGAGGCTCACACGCTATTCATGCATCATGAATCCTCCCCTGCTAATTCAGGTCTAAGCAGCATCCTCTCCTACCCATACAGCTCAGCATTTTCCATTTACAATAGGAAAGACTGAGGTTAAAAAGCAGAATTGGACAAACCATACAAGGGAACAGTCCTAGAGCCCAGACAAGATAACGTGTGAGAAGCAGAGACTCTGCAGTATACAATGCATCACTAGAAGACCATCACCCTCAAGCCATTTTCTTTCAGAACTTTTTTAGCCTGTAACTAAAAAACCCCCCTCAACCCCCCATTGTTTGCATAAGAGGGGATTTTGGAAACTGCACAAGGCACAGTGGATATAATCACACAATTATTGTATTTCAGCTTGGTGATGTCTTTGTGAGCAGGGGATTTCCTACAGTTACCTGGCAGGATGTAGAGTATGAACAGAACCCAGGTCCACCATAATAACATTACCTCATGGCCAGGTCCAGGTGCTAACACTAAGGAAAATATCAGGTTGTGATGTTTCTCTTAGTGACACCACTCTGCCTTACAGGCAAGATCTCTAAATGCATTACACAAATAACACTCAGTTAGCACTTTATTAGGTATTTATTCGCTTTTTGACTTCTACTGCTGTAGCCTATCCACTTAGAGTTATGATGTGTGGTGTGTTCAGAGATGCTCTTCTGCATACCACTGTTGTAATGTGTGGTTATTTGCATTACAGTCACCTTCCTGTCAGCTTTGACCAGTCTGGCCATTATCCTCTGATGTCCCACATTAACAAGGTGTTTCTGTCTGCAGAACTGCTGCTCGCTGGATTGTTTTTTTGCACCATTCTTTGCAAACTCTAGAGACTAGTGTTCGTGACACTCCCAGGATATCAGCAGTTTCTGAGATACTCAAACCACCCTGTCAAGCACCAACAATCATTCCACAGTCAAAGTCACTTCTATCACATTTTTCCCCATTCTGATGGTAGAACATTAACTGAAGCTCCCGAACCGTATCTACATGATTGTATGCATTGCACTGCTACCACACAAGTGAATCATTAGAAGATCACATGAATAAGCAGGTGCAATAAAGTAAAAATGTGCTTGGTGAGTGTATATTTGATAAATGCTTTATCGACAAATGCTTAATTTATTTTCCACACAGTGTGGAAATTGAATTGAGGTGAATGTGCCTGATTAGAGTTCTGTCAATTGTAAGATTTCTATAGTCTCTCCTAGCTCTTTGATTGGACGACAGCATTTATATTCTTTCTACATAACCTCAAATTGGCAAGAAGCACCTTGCAAATTTGGGCAATTCTGGAGATCCAGGGATCGGCGTCTGGGTTAGAGTCCAGGTTCTTCTCTCTGAAGAAGATGTAGATCTTCTCCTGGTCCGGGTCTTCTCTTCGTCTGATCCAGCTGGCAGAGACAAAGGTGGGCTCTGTGGAGAGGAGAAGTAAACTTTTGGCAGGTTGCCCATGATTGCGGTCTCTGACTCACAGCACTCTGAATCTATGGCTTTGGTGCAAACACAGTTCAATTATGCATTTGAAACAGTCTAGGCCTTTAGAATGATGAAAATGATTCTGGCTAAACATGTTAGTAACCAAAATGTATCCTCCTTTTACAGTGCCCCTACAATCCTGACACCTACCAGTGGTAATGTTCTCTTTGCCTAATTAATTGAAGTAATTTTTGTATTTGTTATTACACCTAGACATAGTCTCCTTTTTGGTCGTCACACTTGCGATATTGGCTGGTGGTGTCCCTCAGTTATTGTCGGAATGACTTTTTGGTCCTAATAGCTGTCAGTTTTTTAACGAGGTCTTTGATACAGGACTCATTGGAACAGTGAATGATGATTGGGAAATGGAGGTCCATCCTGGGGCTGGGATGAGAAATTTGTCTGAAGGCTTCCTTCATTACAGTGGCTATATATAAGTGGCTTCTGCAATAGAGACTGGAATTTGCACCATGTGCAACAATGGGGTGAGTGATGGAGGAATCAATCAAATTCAGCCTCTCCATTACCCAGACTGTTGGCATTCAATTAAGAAGAATGCTCACTATGTTTAAAAATGTGGTTTGAGTGCCAGTGCAACGGGACCTAGGTAATAAAGTAGAATCTTGGGACATTGCTGGGAGGGCACAATGGTTTCCTGGAAGTCTGAGAAATTATACAGGCAATATTTTAGTCTCATTTGAAAGTAAGGTGGTTTTGTTCCAAACCATGTATGATATCTGTAGGAAACAAAACTTAAATTAATGTCCTTTTTTAGCAAATATATTTTTCCCCAAGCGAAACAAGAAAATATTTCAGAGTGACTCAGGGTTTTCTCCTAGTGTCCTCCATCATTCTGAGTAATGAGCACTATGGACTGCTCAATTGAAGCCAACCCCAACCAGAATTAAGCTTGAGCAAAAAATTCTGACCAAGAAGAATTCTAATGAAACAGTGTCTTCCTTGCATGGTTATAATGGTTAAGCCAGGCCAGAGCACTGCGCACTGCTTACCAGTCAGCCACTTATCGTGCATCGAGACACTGATCCTGTTACCAAGCGTCCTGCGGAACTGTAGGTTGGTGGCAGCATACAGGTCCCCCTCTGAGAGATACGATACGATACGATACAATACAATACAATACAATACAATACAATAGAACTTTATGTATCCCACATGGGCAATTTAAGAGCAAACAAAATGATGGTGTAAGACAACATTCAGTACCTTCAGACACATGCATCAGTACAGGCAGCAGACAAAAAAAACAAACACACATTTAAAGTGCAAAGTGCAGCTTGCTTTTTAGTCTGCAGTGGTGCTTAAAATGGATCTGGGTGGTGCTCATAAAAAAGACTGATTGCTTCTGGAACTGTGCTTTACCTCCAGTTTCCTCCGTAAACAGTGGTTCCCAACTGTGGGTAACCAGTTAAATGAATCACTGCACAGCCTGCTAAATAGTGCACATGCTGACGGAGCAGGGAATCATCACCCACAATTGCAGTGTTAGTTAATTTTCCGCAAACAGTATAGCCGTTGTTGGCCTTTCCTGATGATGATGTCTGTTGTTGTCAAAAACAGTGGCAAGATATTTGTATGTGTGGACAATGTCTACCATTTTCCCATGTATGATTGACTGTATACGGTTGTGTGTGCCTTTGCAAATGTATAATCATGTCTTTAGTTTTGGCAACATCAATTTCCAGGAATGGGCAATCATACCACTCATCAAACCTGTCCAAAACAGGTTTGTGTCCTTGGTCTTCGGATGAAAGAAGTGAAAGGAAAATGGTATAATCTGCAAACTTTACTAGAAACTGGTCTACATGTGAGCTTCTACAGTCGTCAGTGTACAAGCTGAAGAGCAGCAGACTTAGCACACATCTGCAGGGGGAGCCAGTGCTTCTGTGTAGGGTGTTTCAGAAGATGCTGTTTACCTGGTCTGCCTGTGTGCAGTTTGTTAAAAAATGTATGATCCAAGTGATGAGATGCTTGTCGAGGTTAAAACGAGATAAAGGTTTCTCTGCTAAAACTTGACAGCAACAGCATGAATACTGACATCAGGGTTTCCATACTCACCTGGACCACCAATCCAATAGCACATCAAGCCGTTTCAAAGCCCAGTTCCCCCAAATTCAAAGACCCATGACAATTGGCATGGAGTGCTATATCACGTGTTGCCAATCTCCCATAAAATATATAAATGTGGCCTTAATATGCCTAAAAGTGAATGTTGGTTCCCCAGGGTTGAGTAGTCCTTGTGAGCTCTTTCAGCCATTTTAAGCCATGTGGGCATTGTGCCTCCAAATCCTAGGTTGTATGAGAGAATCATTCAGCACCAGTGATACACACCTACAGTGAGAGATAAGGATTTCTGTGAGTAAACCGGGGGAGAGATTCCTATTCCTTCTCTGTTCTTCATCACCCTGCTTGAATCGTTACCCACCCTGGGATACTGTTTGAAAACAGAAAAGGAAAATAAATAGTTAAAGATTTTTAAGCACAGTAACAGACTGCCATCTTAAACAGTGGTTCCCAACTGTGGGCAGGCAGTTAAATTAATCACAGCCTGTTAATTATAGCGCACATGGTGTTGTAATGACGTGTTAAAAACATTTTAATTATATAGTTATGCCAAAACATACTTCAGAAAAATTAAAAACCGCATATCCCCTTATATCTTTTTACAATTTGTCCATATAATGTACATTCACATGACCAGACACTATGGAGCACTTCATTACATTCATTATCATGTTCTTACATTTAAAACAGAAGTATCACATTTGACTGTGTATTATAGTTTTTATAAAGTCTAGCTTAGACATTCACTTGACTCACCATAGTTACAGATTGTTGCACCATTGTCTCATTGCCACATAAGGGCAGTGGCAGTATGGTATTCTAAACCGTATATAAATGTCCTCTGACGTAACTACAGAGGACTTACAGTAATACATATCTTACATCTGTGAGAAAAAGATGATAAAAGGAAACTTGGGGGGCCACTGAGCAGAACATACCAAATTAATATGTAGTGGCTTTGCGAAAAGTTTCATTAGAGAATTAATTCATTCTGTGAAAAACAGGTGTCATTAATTCTCCTTTATTATGGAAGAAAGGAAGCAAACAAATTGCTATAAAATATATCAGAAGGATATATTTCCCTCCGAATTGCTAAGTAAAATGGGCCGTTCCAAACATTGTTCGGAGGAACTTGATTGGAGAGGGGAAAATGTATAAAGAAGTGCAGCAAATTTTAGGATGCTCAGCTAAAATGATCTCAAATGCTTTAAAATGGCAACAAAAACCAAAACATGCGGAAGAAAACGAGCAACTACTGTTAAAACGGATTGAAAAGAATGGCAGATTCAGCCCATCAGCTCCAGAAAGATCAAAGATGATCGAAGTAACTGCTGTTACAGTCAGAAGATGTTTGATTGAAGTTAAGCTATCAGCAGGAAGCCCCCGTAAAGCACCACTGTTGAAAAAATGGCATGTGCAGAATCAGTTAAAATTTGCCAAGGAACACATCGATTGGCCCAAAGAGAAATGGTGTAACATTCTGTGGACTGATGAATAAAATTGTTATTTTCGGGTCTAGTGGTCATCGACAGTATGTCAGACGACCCCCGGGTGCTGAATTCAAGCCACAGTACACTGTGAAGACATTGAAGCATAGTGGCACAAACATCATGGAATGGGGATGTTTTTCATACTGTTGGGTGCGTATACCAGGGATCATGGATCAGTTTGAATACATAAAAATACTTGAGATTATGTTGCCGTATGCCAAAGAGGAAATGCCCCTGAAATGGGTGTTTCAACAAGACAACGACTCCAAACAAACGAGCAAGCGAGCAACATCTCGGTTCCAAACAAAAAGGATTGAGGTAATGGTCTGGCCAGCTCAATCCCCTGACCTCAACCCCTTTGAAAAATGTTGACACGGCCATTTCTTTGAATTCCCTTTAATATAATAATATCCCATTAATATTCCCTTTCTTTGCTTCCTGTAAAAGAACAACACAGACTTGATCAAATTTGTTTGCTTTGATTTGGAATTGAATGTGTAATGTTTCCACTACATTTGAAATATGGAATTAAAAGCCATAAAACAATATTTGCACTCTATTTAACGCACTGCTATTTATTTGAACACAACTGTAAGTGTCATTGCTAGTAGCACAACAATTATTGAGGAGTTATAGTATTGTGCACAACTACTGACACAGTGGCTTTTAAATAGCATAGTGAACACTTACACATAGACTTCCAGTATATCCATCCATCCATCCATTATCTTAACCCGCTTATACTGAACAGGGTCGCAGGGGGGCTGGAGCCTATCCCAGCATACATTGGACAGAGGCAGGGCACCACAGGGTTGCCAGTCCATCGCAGGGCACACACACCATTCACTCACACTCATACCCACGGGCAATTTAGACTCTCCAATCAGCCTAACCTGCATGTCTTTGGACTGTGAGAGGAAACTGGAGTACCTGGAGGAAACCCAATAACACGGGGAGAACATGCTAACTCTACACAGAGAGGCCCGGCTGACTGGGATTCGAACCCAGGACCTCCTTGAGGCGGCAGTGCCACCCCCTCCTTCCAGTATACTGTACTAGTAAACCTATTTTTAATTTCTACTGAAGAAAAATGTACTGAAGAAAAACACAATTCTGAATATAGCTCAGTCTTGTTTTTCCTCATTTGATTGGCTTCTCCCACACATGAGGTTTAAAGGGAGAGTTTGGATTACAGCTGTGTTCCATATGGGGCTCTTCATTACATAAACACTTTATGGGAAAACAGACAGTCACTCACCACTTTCCAGCACAGAGGCATGTATGCATTTGTCCCACAAATAAACAGGCTGTCCTGGAACTGCTCTATGACTGTGATGATGTTCTCACACGGAATCTGATGAAAAAACAAAAAACAAAAACATGTTTTAAATGGTCTTTTTTAATCAAACAGCCATTGCACAAAAACACCGGTTACGTTGGTTGACAGGGTTGGGGGGTCAATTCTATTCTCAATTCAATCAAATAAGAAAACAAATTAAAGTTCTGATTAAAGGCTCTATTCAGATTTGGCAGATTAAGCTTCAGACACTCCTTGTACACGTGCTGATCTCCAAAATTGAAAGGTGTGTCCTTGTGAGCACAGAAAAAACTTTAATTGTTCACACGCCATTGAGTGGACCAAAAACAACACCATTGGAATTCCACTAGCACAACATTCCCAGTATTGAAGCACAGCTTATCTTTAATTATGAAAAAACGAATAAAACACAGCAATTCCGAAACCAAGAGCTGCTTTTTGCGCTGAAATTATTATTAGTTTGCACAATACATTAGATTTCCTACAATTAAAGTAGTCAATTGATTTTTAAATGATTTTACTCGTCTACAAAGCTCTGAATGTTTTAGCTCCTCCTTAAATTTCGGACTTGCTGTCATTTTAAGTCCCTTCACAAGCCCTCAGGTCATCTGCAACTGGTTTAGTAATTGTTCCCCATGGTTCACAGAAGAAATGGGAACGGATGCTACTAAATTATGGAACACCCTGTCTTGTTTGTCGTTTGGTTGTTTGGAATTATACACTCAGTGGGCACTTCATTAGGTACTTATTAGACTTATTTTTAAACTTCTACTGCTGCAGCCTATCCACTTAAGAGTTATGATGTGTTGTGTGTTTAGCTCTTCTGCATACCACTGTTGTAATGTGTGGTTATTTGCGTCACCTTCCTGTCAGGTTTAACCAGTCTGGCCATTCTCCTCTGACGTTTCTCATTAACAAGGCGTTTCTGTCTGCAGAAGTGCTGCTCACTCGACTGGAGCAATAAATGTGAGCCAATGCCAAACCTTGGAGAATGACATGTGACCTCAGTGAAGCCTGTGGTTGTTATTGCCGTTTTTTCCTCCAATTTAGATTTTATGACAGAAGAAGGGAGTCCCGCTGGAATGAGAGGCAAGTAATTTCCCCATCATGTCTCCAAGAGACCTCCAAGCCAAAACATACCCCAACAAAACCTGTGCTGAAGCGAATGTGACAGATTCACACCCAGAACCCAGGGGTGGGGTGCTGATGTGTTCCATTCCCTCAGACCTCGACCATCTGGAACTGAGGGTTTGTTTCCCCAGTCAGAGTAAGCTCGCTTTCTCGTCACTTTTTTGGTCCATTTACATTTATTTTAATAGTTATTCTTATTTGATGTAAAGTACTTTGATATTCTGTGGAAATGAAAAGCACTTTATAAAATTATTAGAACCACCCACTTTGCGTGTCCCAGTAATTACCTTAACCACTACGCTACAGGCCGCCCCCAATATGATAGATGATACTGATGCGTGAAATTACTAGCAGGTCTATCAGTAGCCTAAGCAATGTTACATTAGCTAATGTCAGTATGATCACCGTTCTAAATTCATATGTTGACTACCGCCGACACAATATGAACTTACCTTCAAAAGCTGAAATGAAGGACATTTGTTTTTTGGTAGAGTGGTCAGAAGGAAGCCACTCTTGAGTAAAAGGCATATGACAGCCCTTTTGGAGTTTGCCAAACAGCATTTAAAGGACTCTGAGAGTATGAGGAAAAAGATTCTCTGCTTTGATGACACAAAGATGAACTCTTTGGGCAGAAGGCAGTGCTCATCAGCTGGCTAATACCATCCCTACGGTGAAGCATGGTGCTTCTCAGAGGCAGGGACAGAGAGACTGGTCAGAAATGAGGGAAGGATGAATGCAGCCAAATATAACCCTCGTTTGAGTAAGTAAGTAGTAAGTAATTTTCCAAATCAAATAGATGTAGCAAATGACACACTCACACACCCTACTTCTATAGGTTTTGGAGCTTTGTAATAAAAGTCTTAGTCAGGGCTTAAGCCTGATTTATACTTCTGCGTCGAAGCTACGCAGAGCCTAATATAAGGCATTTACACTTGTGCGTTGGGGTGTCTGCGTCACCCAGTAATTACACCGTCAAAACGCTAGTTTTCGTTGTCATTATATCCCATAATCATTTGCGATTATCTGTATGGTTCTTACTTCCGTTAAATTAATGGCAGCTGAAAACAGCGGTTCAAATTATGTTCACAAAGAACCGTAAAAGAGCTTGTGAACAAGTGCAAGTACACCAACAAGCTCGACATTTAATTTTAGTTATACATCACAAACAGCAAGCTAAATTGCTTGTAATTACGCATCACATAAACACTTTACTTTACTTTCATCTTTCTACCTTCAAAGTGTGTCACAATCGCGTGCTGCGAACACACCTCCAAAGTCACCTTTTTTGAAGAACAGATTACTAATCAGGCAATGAAGCATCCAGTCAACTGATTTCGGTTTCGGACACAGCACAGGTGACTGAAACTGATCAATGGCGGAGCAGCCGGAAATGCTTTATTTTGCATTTCATTGCTCCATGCTTTATTATTGCTTTATGGAATACGCTGTAGGCTACGCCATAGGGAACATGGCTACACAGACGCAGAAGTATAAATCAGGCTTTACTGTTAGTTAAAACACAACTGTCTCCTGTGCAAATGACGCCTATGCTCCCATCCAAGTACTAACTGAGCCCACACCTTAGCTTCAGCCATTCAGCAGGGCGCATGGTGGCATGGCTGCGACAAGTAAATAACGTATTATTTTTCTTCTTCTCACGTTCACTCACCACTTCGCAGTTCTGTCCACCAGTTGGGGTCAGGGAATAGTTCTGCAAAATAAAAAAGTAAAACAATAGAACAAATAAATAGAAAATCCAGTATTTTGTTCCAGTCAGCTTGATTTGCTTTTGCTAATTCTTCAGCCAGGAAAAATAACTAGAATTTAGCTGGCTTCATGGTGGAACAAACGCATGGCAGGACTTTTACTCCCTGGATCAACAACTGTCCACCTGCATAAAACAGTAAACAATCACCTACAGTTTGTTTGTGGGCTGATTTACTTGGAACTAGAACTTATTCCTGGAGATTGATTTATAAAAGTGCCTCAGACATTTTACATAAATCTTTCCAGCTATGATTAGGAGTCATTCACAGGTGCCCAATCAAAAAAAGGAGGTGGAGACAGTATTCACCATGCCTGGACAACAGCTTCATGTCTTTTTATAAAAAAATTCCCTCCATTTTAGGGGACCAAAAGTAATTGGATGTTGGCTTCTTAGCTCATTCGGACTAATAAATCCCTTCCTTTGTGGAGGGATAAGAAAGCTTTCAGTATTTAGTCTTGATTGTAGGCTTTTTATTGCCTTTGGAGTCCGTTATTGTGTTCGTGGGGACCATGAGGACCAGACTTGTGGCAATGACAGACAAAGAAGCCATTATGAGGCTGAGAAATAAATTTAAAAAGAAAATTGTCAAACAAATCGTTGGGAACATCATTAACCCTTGCCCCCCACCAGAGGCCAATTTTCACCTATTTTGTAATAGTTCAATAAAAGTGTCAATATCTCAAAAACTATTTGCTGCAAAAACATGATTAAAGACTTAAATGAAAGGAGAGGCACATTTCAGAATAAATGTACATACAGTATGCACAAAAGATTAGACATTAAAATACCAAAACAATAATGTTCTGTTTTTGTAGTTCAGCACTGAATATCTACAAGTTAATGACCCACCAAGAACTACTTCATATTTTGAATTTGCAACAACAAATATATTATATAGATGTATACAGAACCAATCACATCTACGTCTGCTCTCAGAACCAATAAATGGAACATTTCATGTGCATTTCAACTGTTGTCTTGTTCAAAATTACGAGGACAAATGAGAACTATAGAACTATACCTGTCCAGACTGTTGAACCAGATGGTCTGGCCATCTGTTAGAATCTTTGAATATCTATAGGATCCATGGACATTTATTAGCGCTAAATAATGGTTGACTCTCGGCACCACTGTGGCAGTAAACCTGAACTGGACTAGACCAAAGTGAGTGTCGATAACTTGACTGGACAAGTGCGACTGGAACAAATTTATAGAATTGTCCATTAAAGAGCTTAATTTAAGGGAGCGTCCAAGTTCAGCACAAGACTACTTATTAATGTCACCCTCTCATGCAAAAGATATGTTTATACTCGTTTTGTAAACAGCATAACAGCCCTATTCCCATATTGTTTTTTGGCCATTCAAGCATATTGTACAATTGAAGTCACTAATAAGCAGGTTCCACTCAATATTCTGTATTGCAAAAAGTCACAAAACGTTTCCTACCATCAGATATTCTGTCGACTCACCAAATACCAACACCATATTCTTAACTCTCTTTCTACCATCGTAGGTTGAAGATGAAACGCTTAAAGCCGAATGCGTCCTCTGAAATATCATGAAGCGACCAAGTAAACACTGTGGCAGTGGGTGTACTGTACTTCTGCTGCGCTTCATTGTTATATGGGCCCTAGCAATAGGAGGTGATGAGAGGGACAGTCATGTGAATGTGTCTCTGAAACTGCAGACAGTGAAGCAGATGCAGACACGACGCAAGGGGGGGGAATACACAACAGGGACACTCTTAGCTTGTAACTATATCTCTAGAACTCGATGTCATGTAAGAGTGGCGCCCCACTGTGAAGTTCAAAGCAAGGCTTTTTGTCAGAGCTGCAACCTATTCATTCGATATGAACAGTGACCCCAGATCTCAGTGTTATTAATTTTCCGGCCAGAAAAATGCTTCACATTACAAAGACTCCAGATTGCTACTTAGCAAAATGCTTAATTATAATAATGGTCATTACCTCCACTAGGTGACTTTGCTCCAAGTCAATCCGGTAAACAATGTTTGTTCCGCCAACATACAGGTCGTCGGAGCCCTCTGGGTGAAAGAAGACTGTGTGCTTTTGAATCTGGGTGTACCGCAGTAAGTTACCGATGGCAACGTCTGAAAAGAACATGGAAAAATGATTATCTGATCCTCTAGGACGGGGGTTTTCTACCAGGTCTGATCCAGGGACCCCTCAACATATCCAGGGGACCCCCCACATATGTTTATATGTCCCCAAATCTGTATATGGCCATTGCTTAACAAGTCTGATCCAGGAATGGGGAGCCCACCTGACACTCACAGGTCCCTGTTGAAAGCCTCAGCACTACAACACCTAAACCACATCAGAATCATTTTCAATTAAATCATGTTAAAAATTCAAAGGCTCACTTAAATGCTTCCTGTCAACATGTCAGAACCTTTTTTAAGATTATTTGACCAAAGCTTACTGATCAAATTAACAGGTGCATCAACTGTCTGTTGATCCTCATCAGATCTGACATGCTCATAACAAAAACAGTATTTGGAGTATGATGGACTCAAATTAATGGTTGATGGCCATCAGTTAATAATAAGATTACTATTCTATTATTTCATAGTTAGCTTCATTTGGGCATTAAGGAAATACAAAAGGAAATTTGAATATAGGCAGCGGTTGAATATTCTCGAGTGCTCCACCCTCTGAGAAAAACAAAACCTACGCGACCAAAACAACATGCTAAGTTATTATTCAATTTTACTAAATTGTTTAGTTTGCTCGGACAACTGAGATTTAAACCAACAGTAGCTTACTGCCAGTTTAGGTAGGTTATTTATAGCCTAAGTACCTTCTGGGATAAAAACTGGGGATTAAGCTCAAGATTGGATGACCGAGTATGATAGAGAGAACTCTAAGGTAATTCAAGGAACTCCATGAACTTTGTTAGCAGGAAGGTAAGTTTATGGAGTTCTTTGTATTATATTTTACTCACTGAACAGGTGGCGTGTATTCGGTCCAAGGTTAATTATGTAGGCGATAGCTCTTGATATCTAGCGAACAACTAAAATGGTTTCGCAATTCAGCCTGTAGACTATGACTTACCTTGGATGAGCCTTGGTGTAAAGACTAGTACACCGATAGTCAAATGTGTAGTCCATGAGAAAAACAAAGTTAGTATAACTTCCCGTCTCATTTTTGTCCTGAATCAAAACACAACGGAGAGACAAGATCCCATGTAAGCGATTGACTAACTGACGAACTCTGACGTAGGCTCTATTTCGGCAGTACAAGGTAATGTTTTCACTCATCCTAACAGTGTCAGTACTGCATGTCAGTATAACATATTCATTATGTCTTTTTTGAAGAAACATGAACATCGTTAGATAAAAACTTTCCCTTCAACCTTCGTATATTTGTAATGTAGACTATTGGCGTGTAGGAGGGTTAAACTAATCTGGCCAAATGAGATTGTACGAGATTGTACGACAAGAACAGGCGCAACAAAACAATAGACCCATTGACTTGTCATGACTGTTAATACATTTCTTCGCCATATCAATTCTACAAAAAAAAACCTAACTGTTCTACTTGTTTTTCCAAATGTGAACAAACATCCCTATGGTTTCTAAAAAGTTCAAATGTACACATGTAGGCTATAGCCTAGCACAGACATATGCTATGCTATAAACACAATCTTATTTTGTTAAATTCCATTAATTATAGTCTTATATTAGTTGTATTGGTAAAATCTAAATCTAAGTGATGCAGGCTAAAAGCGTGGGTATAGACTGCTCCCCTGTGGCAACATTAACCAACACACCTACTTTCTGCTTGTATCCAGAAGTAACCAAATTGCAAGCAATCAAGTCTGAAGTAGCCTAGCCTAACATCATTTTAAAGGTGTTTTTGTTTGACAGAGCATATATCCACGTGTTCTTGGGCTTGGCTCGTATCTACTGAACTGTTCGGTTTATGGATCTTGCACGAGTTCACAGACCGGTCTCATAGCTGCCAACTCTCACGCTTTCGGCGTGAGACACACGCATTTGCATGTGCGTGTGAAAACAGGCAGCTATGCGGTCTATAACTGATGGACGTGTCATTGAACTGTGCTCATTGCAGCAGTCAATTAATTTGTAGCTAATAAAAGTGATGAATCTAAATAAAATCTTCAATGTGTGTCAGACGCAGTCCCGGTTCTAGACTTCTCTGGCGGTTGCAATCACAGATTTTCGGTTGGCAACTTTTTACGCAGGGCTCTGTGCGTAAGCATGCGACATAATTTGTGTTATTTTGGCTCTGCAACCTACTCCAGCACATTGGATTTGAAATGAAACAATGCATACGAGGTTGCAGACTGCCGACTTTAATTTGAGGATATTTACAAATTTTGGTGGATCCGTGTCGGAATTGCAGCAATTTTCATACATAGTCATTTTAGGGGGGGAAATATAACGGCTGCTCAGTTGTTTTCTGGCCAGTTGTGTGTTTTTTTTTGCATTATTGCACACGACCGCTAACAAAAGGTCAAGAATTGATTTGATTGATGAGAATTGGTATTTGATTTGATTATGCAAAGTAATAACGGGGAGATTATACTCATCAAACCATGAAGTAGTATGGTGTGCTTGTTCTTGTATGCATTCCTCTTTTGCCACCAAACATGCTGATGTTAAGCATGGCCAAAACATTCAATCTTGGTGTCATCTGACCGTAGCACTCTCTTCCAATCATAATTCCAGTGACATTGGGCAAACTCCAGACACTTGGTGTTGTTCATTGTGCACAGTAAAGGCTTTCTTTGTGCCACACTTCAAAAGAGTCTGGTATGGAGGGGTCATTTTATGGTTTTACATGAGACATGGTGAACCCAAGATGCGACCAATCTCTGCAATTCTTGAACTGTCATCTTTGGGTTCTTTATGGCCTCCCTCACTGAAGGTGACTTTATGGGGGTTCAGGTGTGGGGGTGGTCGTCGCCACGGTGCGTCGGTAAGGACACAAGGAGGGGTTTAATTCATCCACTTTAATGAATTAAGGAAGGTGCGTATGTGTGTGTGTGTGTGTGTGTGTGTGTGTGTGTGTGGTCTACAGAACAAACAACAAATGCTTGTTTAGTATACAAACCGAATACACCATCATGCAGTACTTAACTGGGCAGTCTAACAACATACTAAGCCTACAATACAAACCAAAGTAGACTAAATTAATAATCTAATATCAGTAATGCGTACACTTGCATCACTTTACAGGAAAAGTAATCACTAAATACCATAAGCAACATAACACACAATTACGTTACTTTATAAGAACGATATATTACATATAATGTAATTAACGTTACACACATTTCCTGTTTAAAAGCTACAAACGAGCTAGTAATCGAAATGGACTAAGCTGGGTAGGCTACTTGCTATTTAACACAACAAACATAAACGTTACTGTAGCCTATGCTACTAAACCGAAACTAAATAAATGTTTGCTTACTTTGACTTCAGATAACGCACACGTTCGGCATAAACTGGAAACGGGAAAGCTCCGTTTTTAATTAGTGGATAACTACGTTCTTTACCATACTGCGGATGGCAGCCGCTTCTCTCTCTTAAACAAAAACTATTCGACCTGGAGAGCAAACGTGGCTAGTTTGCGGACATTTATCTATATTTTTTCACCGCAGCAGCTGGTGGCTTCTTCTTCTTCTTCGCTATCACTTGCAAAGTCCCGCGAAACTCACAGTCTCAACGGCGAATCTCCGCAGTTCTCGCAAGATCGCCCCTACGATCAGTGTTCACTATTTTACAGCCGCCCCTACGTTCACTATGTGAACATAAACCTGTTGTTATTATGGGCGTGCAGGGGGAGTTGCAGCATTGGTATCCTCTTCCGGTATAGCTGGAAGCTTGATCAGACAGGCCACTGCCGGGTGGTAGACTCTTCCTTTGACCTGGACATCTACTGACCGGATGCGGCCGTCCACGCTGGTGTGGACATCCTTCACCGTGCCCACTGGCCAGAGTGCTCTGGGAAGCTGATGGTTGATGATCATGACCACTGAGCCAGGTGTAAGTCCTTCTGCATCATTTCTCCACTTCTGCCGTGGCTGCAGAGTAGGGAGGTATCGCTTGATGAAGTGGCTCCTGAACTGGTCTGCTAGTACTTGGGTATGCCTCCATCTCCTTCGGCTCAGTAGCTCTGACTCCGGGTACACAACCTGAGGCAAGGACGAGTCAGGCCGCCCCATCAGGAGGTAGTTGGGGGTGACGGGGTCAGGATCGGAGACATCGGACGAGACATAGCCCAGGGGCTTAGCATTTAGAATGCCCTCTACTTCTGTCAGTACAGTCCCAAGGACCTCTTCTGTTAGGGTCTAGGCACTGATTGTAGCTTTGAGGGCAGTTTTCACAGAGCGGACCTCCCGCTCCCACGCTCCTCCAAAGTGCGGTGAGTTTGGTGGGTTGTAGCTGAACCGGATCTTCTGCTTCGCCAACTCTGCTCGAAGAGTGGAGCTCATGGCTTTGAATCTCTCCTGTAGTTCTCGGTCCCCCCCACTGACGTTTGTCCCCTGATCGGAAAAGATCTTGAAGGGCGTTCCACGCCGCGCCACGAAGCGCCTCGGCGCCATCAGGAACGAATCACTGTCCATCGATGAGAGGAGGTCTAGGTGAACGCAGCGGGTCGTCATGCATTTGAGGATCAGACCCCACCTCTTCTCGTTGCATCGTCCTCTCTTGACTAGGTAGGGCCCGAAGCAATCTACCCCAGTAGAGTAGAAGGCTGGCTTCATGAGTCGGAGCCGTGCTGGAGGAAGGTCGGCCATCCTGGACACCTTTGGCTTGGCTCTCCACTGACACTCGCAGCAGAGCCATTGGTGCTTACGTACCGCTTACCGCCCCCTCAGGATCCAGAATCTCAGACGAAGCTCAGCAAACACCCTCTCTGGGTCAGAATGGCACAGCTTGATGTCGTACTGCTTGACTAGCAGTGGGGTAATTGGATGCTTTAGGTCAAGGACTATTGGATGCATGGTGTCCGAGCTGAGGCCTTCAGCCCGGCGAAGTTGTCTGCCCACGCGGATGAAGCCTGTACTGGCATCGAACTCTGGGGACAGCATGGTGAGGCGACTACTGGATGTGATGGACTTGCCTGCCTGGAGAGCCTTGTACTCCTCTTCAAAGCTGTCCATTTGGGCTTGTCTCAGGATCATGGTTTCTGCTGCTTGGTAGTCTGCAGCAGAGAGGTTATCGGACTGGTGGGCCGCCCTGTCTCGGGACCTGCAAGTGGCTTCCACTAGATCCTCGAAAGTTGAGTACTGACTGACGTCTACCTTAGGGGGGTCAGCTGTGGTCAAGCCACAGAACTTGGGCTTCCGGAGCTCCGCTGAGTCTTCTGTTTGTTCATTGGTAGGTAGTGCTGGCCACGTTTCCGGGCTGGAGAGCAGAAACGGTGGCCCTTGACCCCATCGGTTAGGCCGTGCTAAGTCAAGGAGAGTCTTGCCTCGGGTCATGTCATCGGCAGGGTTATTGTCAGTGTCCACATACCTCCAGGTATGTCCCTGTGTTAGTTCCTGGATCTCAGCGACCCTAGTCCCCACAAACACTTTGTACCTGCAAGACTCTGACTGCAGCCAAGCAAGTACAGTGGTGGAATCTGTCCACAGGGTGGTGTTTGTGATTCTCAGGGTGAGCTCTTTGTGGAGTAGTCTGTCGAGCTGGGCTCCGGTGAGAGCGGCACTCAACTCCAGAGGACTGCTGCCTCTTCAGGGCAACATGAGATCTAGCCAGTACAAAGGCCACTTGTGCATTTCCTTCTCCATCAACAGTGTGAAGGTAATAGGCTGTGTTATTGCAGTAAGAGCAGAATACCTTTCCCCCTTTCCGTCCCTTTGATTTTGGTGCAGCTGACGAACTCATATCGGGCTGTGCTTCAGAGGTGGCCTGGACTGCTCCATGCATGATTGTAGTCGTGCGCTTCTGCTTATGTTCTTTGTCAGGCTTCTGGTCTTTCTTGGTAGACCGGTCTGTCGGGTCGAATTCCATGCACTCTGTTTCGGACTGCAGCTAGTCTGCAAATTCGATGAGTGATGTCTTTGGCTGCCCGGGGTACCTTCTGTTATGTTGTCTCCTGAACTGTTGTTGTTGGCTTTGGGGTAATCTGTTCAACAGGTGCTTCACGTTGGATCCGCTGTACAGCTCTTCTGTTCCATCGGCCCTCAAGGCCTTTAGCATACCTACGATGGTCTGCACACGGAGGGAGAATTCATCGAAGGCCCGTTCATCTCCCGTGCGGACGGGGGGTGAGTTCTCCAGGGCCTCGATGAGATCTAGCCAGTACAAAGGCCACTTGTACATTTCCTTGTCCATCAACAGTGTGAAAGTAGGCCACTGACCCATAAGCCGTCTCAGACGCGTCACAGAATATGTGCAACTCCCTGCACACATTAGGGTCGTCCACGTCAGTGCTTGTGTAGCACCGTGGGAGGCTGATCTCAGATAGGTGCTGCAACTCCTCTTCCCAAGCATTCCATTTCTCCAGGAGATCGGAGGGCAACAGGGGGTCATCCCACTCCCTCTCTTTGGCCCAGAGTCGTTGGACTAGGACCTTGGCTCGAGTGGTGAAGGGGAGTATGTATCCAAGAGGATCATACTGGCTTGCAAGAACGCGATAGATGTTGCGCATGGTCACTTCCTCGTATGGTGAGGAGCGGTGCCTGTAGTGCAGGGTGTCAGATGAGCAGTGCAGGGTGTCAGATGAGCAGTGCCAGGTCAACCCGAGGGCGTGTTCTTGAGGTTCGGCCTGTGACTCGGAGATCCCTAACTCTGCACTCTCTGACCTTGCTTCTTTGGGGAGGTGGTTGACCACCGGAGGCACGTTGCTCGCCCACTGCCTGATCTCGAACCCTCCAAGAGCCAGCAACTCCCTCAGCTTGTCCACCAGGTATTTGGCTTTGTCTTCGGTGGTTGTGCTCAGCAGGCAGTTGTCAACGTGGAAACATTGGAAACATTCCGGACTGATGCACTACTACTAACGTTGTAGTAGGAGGTTGTCTCTGGGCTCTCACTCGGTCGTTTCTCTTTCTCCTCTTTGCTCTCGTCGCTCCGCTGGTTGACGTCATGTAGAGCTGAAAGGTGCTGTCTATTACAGACGTGGCACGGCTTCTTTAGGTCACAGTCCTTGCCCATGTGCTCCCCAGCACACCTCCAGCACCACTTGTTCTCTTTGATCCAGCTGACAATTTGCTCTTTATTGAGGGCAGCAAACATAGTACACTGGCTGAGGTAATAGGCCGTGTTATTGCAGTAAGAGCAGAATACCTTTCCCCCTTTCCGTCCCTTTGATTTTGGTGCAGCTGACGAACTCATATCGGGCTGTGCTTCAGAGGTGGCCTGGACTGCTCCATGCATGATTGTAGTCGTGCGCTTCTGCTTATGTTCTTTGTCAGGCTTCTGGTCTTTCTTGGTAGACCGGTCTGTCGGGTCGAATTCCATGCACTCTGTTTCGGACTGCAGCTAGTCTGCAAATTCGATGAGTGATGTCTTTGGCTGCCCGGGGTACCTTCTGTTATGTTGTCTCCTGAACTGTTGTTGTTGGCTTTGGGGTAATCTGTTCAACAGGCGCTTCACGTTGGATCCGCTGTACAGCTCTTCTGTTCCATCGGCCCTCAAGGCCTTTAGCATACCTACGATGGCCTGCACACAGAGGGAGAATTCATCGAAGGCCCGTTCATCTCCCGCGCGGACGGGGGGTGAGTTCTCCAGGGCCTCGATGAGATCTAGCCAGTACAAAGGCCACTTGTACATTTCCTTGTCCATCAACAGTGTGAAGGTAGGCCACTGACCCATAAGCCGTCTCAGACGCGTCGCAGAATATGTGCAACTCCCTGCACACATTAGGGTCGTCCATGTCAGTGCTTGTGTAGCACCGTGGGAGGCTGATCTCAGATAGGTGCTGCAACTCCTCTTCCCAAGCATTCCATTTCTCCAGGAGATCGGAGGGCAACAGGGGGTCATCCCACTCCCTCTCTTTGGCCCAGAGTTGTTGGACTAGGACCTTGGCTCGAGTGGTGAAGGGGAGTATGCATCCAAGAGGATCATACTGGCTTGCAAGAACGCGATAGATGTTGCGCATGGTCACTTCCTTGTATGGTGAGGAGCGGTGCCTGTAGTGCAGGGTGTCAGATGAGCAGTGCCAGGTCAACCCGAGGGCGTGTTCTTGAGGTTTGGCCTGTGACTCGGAGATCCCTAACTCTGCACTCTCTGACCTTGCTTCTTTGGGGAGGTGGTTGACCACCGGAGGCACGTTGCTCGCCCACTGCCTGATCTCGAACCCTCCAAGAGCCAGCAACTCCCTCAGCTTGTCCACCAGGTATTTGGCTTTGTCTTCGGAGGTTGTGCTCAGCAGGCAGTTGTCAACGTGGAAACATTTTTCTACGGCGTGTCAAACCTCATTGTCTGGTCCATTGTCTGGTCCACTGTGACTGCGTACATGGGTTTGGAGGGCAAATGTAGCACAGCAGGGGCTACATGCGGTGCCAAATGGGAGGACTTGCCACTCGTACACCTCTGGGGGATTTCCCGGCTTCAGGTCTCGCCATAGGAATCTCAGGAGCGGCTTATCTTCGTTCAGGAGGCGGACCTGGTGGAACATGGACTTTATGTCTCCACTGATCGCCACCCGGTGTTCTCTGAACCGGACAAGAACTCCTGGGAGAGAGGTTCCCATGTAGGTCCTGGGAGAAGGAGGTTGTTTAGGTTCTCACCCTTGTAAGTGAAGGAGCAATTGAAAACGACTCTGTTTTTGCTGTTGTGGGACACCATGTGGTGCGGTATGTACCATGACTCTTGGGACTGCTCAACTTCTTGCAGGGAAAGCTTAGTAGCGTAGCCTGCCTTTTCTAGTTTCTGGATCTCTTTGTTGTAGATGACCGCTAGCTGTGGGTCTTTAAGTCAGCCGACGTTCTGTGCTACGGAGATAGGACAGCACCGCTTCCTTCGGAGCATGTAGCCTTGGCATGTTCGTGACACACAGGAGTGGCGTGGCGTATCGACGTATTCCCTCAATGTCCACTCTTGTGGTTCTCTCTTCTAGGATGCTCACCGCTTCTTGGTCCTGCTTGGACCTGGTTACCTCCTTCTCACAGCGGTATGGCAGGGTATCCAGCTGCCAGAGTCTTTCTACTTGGTCTGGTACAGGTCTGTAGCTGGGGAACCAACTGAGGTGAACAGACACTGGGAGGCCGGTAGCTGATCTTGAAGGAGTTTGGAGGGGCCTTGCAAGGTCCAGCCTAGACAGGTTCTGACTGCTGCTGGACCTCCTGGTGGGCCCAGGCGGACCGGCTTGACTGGGTGATCTGAACCAATGAGCAGCATGGGACATGCTTTGTAGAGATCCTCGGAGATGGCTGTATCCCTCTTGTAGAGCAGACACCGGGTAGGTATAATCTGCCAACCCTAACTGGTTGGCGGTGAAGGCACTCTGAATTGGGTATCGCTGGCGTGGCTGACTGACGGAAGATACTGAGAAGGACACAGAGGCTCCCAGGAGTGTCTTGATCTCCTGATGCAGTCCGGAATTTCAGGCCCTCGCACTGCCCTCTCAGCCCTAAGTGCTGGGCAGCAGGGGCTAGCAGAATAGTCCGCTCTGAGCCATCGTCCAGGATTGCGTAGGTTTCAAACGTCTTCTGTCCGGAGTGAAGGACGATTTTGACGACCTTGAGGAGCACTCTGCTACCACAGCGAGGCTGATCGGGGTACAGAGTCTCTGAGCTAACGTTGTAGTAGGAGGTTGTCTCTGGGCTCTCACTCGGTCGTTTCTCTTTCTCCTCTTTGCTCTCGTCGCTCCGCTGGTTGACGTCATGTAGAGCTGAAAGGTGCTGTCTATTACAGACGTGGCACGGCTTCTTTAGGTCACAGTCCTTGCCCATGTGCTCCCCAGCACACCTCCAGCACCACTTGTTCTCTTTGATCCAGCTGACAATTTGCTCTTTATTGAGGGCAGCAAACATAGTACACTGGCTGAGGTAATAGGCCGTGTTATTGCAGTAAGAGCAGAATACCTTTCCCCCTTTCCGTCCCTTTGATTTTGGTGCGGCTGACGAACTCATATCGGGCTGTGCTTCAGAGGTGGCCTGGACTGCTCCGTGAATGATTGTAGTCGTGCGCTTCTGCTTATGTTCTTTGTCAGGCTTCTGGTCTTTCTTGGTAGACCGGTCTGTCGGGTCGAATTCCATGCACTCTGTTTCGGACTGCAGCTAGTCTGCAAATTCGATGAGTGATGTCTTTGGCTCCTTCTGTTATGTTGTCTCCTGAACTGTTGTTGTTGGCTTTGGGGTAATCTGTTCAACAGGCGCTTCACGTTGGATCCGCTGTACAGCTCTTCTGTTCCATCGGCCCTCAAGGCCTTTAGCATACCTACGATGGCCTGCACACGGAGGGAGAATTCATCGAAGGCCCGTTCATCTCCCGCGCGGACGGGGGGTGAGTTCTCCAGGGCCTCGATTTCTTTGAGGACAAATTGGTAGGGTCGTCCATACCTTTTATCCAGTGCCTGTAGAGCATTGGTGTAGGGCTGGGATGACTCCGCCTGGGCGAGGACGAGTTATTGTGAGCATTTGGAGCCTTCACATGGTTCAAGAGAAGGGAATACTTGTACTGTTCAGACTGACCTTCATGAAGGAGGCTATTCAGTGTCAGGCGGAGCTCCACGTACTGTGCCCGGTCTTCCCTTTCAAAGTCTGGGAAGGTTGGTCCCTCCACATGGTGGTAAGCGTGGAAGGGGACGTACCATGGAACGTCTGGTCGCAGATTGGACCTGATGGCTGGGTAAGTATTGCTGTGATGGTTTGCCACTGGACGGTTGTGGTGTTTAGTGGGTGGAAGATGGTTAGCTTGGGGAAGCTGGGCTTGTGGTGTCTGTAGACCATAGTACTGTTGGTCAGCGTGAAGATCTTCCACCTTTGGCTGTTGTGTTGCTGGGCGATAGCTGGGGCTGGGCAGCTGAGCTGGCATGGCCTGTTGGTGACAGTACTGCTGATCAGTTTGCAGATTTTCCACCTTTGGCTGTAGGGTCACTGGGCGACAGGTGGAGTTGGGAAGCTGGCTTCGTTCCAGCGTTGGTGGAAGTGGTGGTAGCTGCAGGAGGTCAGCAGCATCGTTGAGGTGGGATGGAGTACTGTTGTATGCATCCTGCTGTTGTGAGTGCAGTGGTGGATGGTAGTCTGGGGGACTCTGGAGGTATGGCTGAGAGTAGCGGGGCTCATTCATGAGCGGCATTGAGGTGTTCTGCATTGGTCGCTCCATAGCCCTGGGTGAGAGAAGATACTGGTGTTCGTCGGGGCTCGGCGGTGCACTTCTCACTGATTTCAGAGAAGGGGGCCGAGGTGACGGTTGCCGGGATGTAGCTCTCGAGGGCTGGGTGGAGGGCCGAGGAGTGCCCCTTAGCAGGACCTGTTCAAGGAGCTCTGTTTGGCGTCTCGCTGTCTCGCTCTGCTGTCTGGCTGTCTCAACGATCAGCTGCATGAGGTTACTGGGTGGTCTTGACTGAACGTCGTGTATCGGGGTTGAGTGGTGGCTAGAGGGGCTCAACTCAACCCCAGGTGAATGCTGGACTGACCTGGTTCCATACTCAACCTCATAGTCTCTCAGGTAAGTAGGCCTTTGGGTTGTCCTGCGGCTGGGGGTTCTGATGGTCGGGCTGGTTGGATAGGCTGTGGCGGTGGGCGTACCTGGCGTTGCCATGGTAACGACCCCAATCCGGCTCGAAGGATCACTTTGAAGGTGACTTTACGGGGGTTCAGGTGTGGGGGTGGTCGTCGCCACAGTGCGTCGGTAAGGACACAAGGAGGGGTTTAATTCATCCAATTTAATGAATTAAGGAAGGTGCATATGTGTGTGTGTGTGTGTGTGTGTGGTCTACAGAACAAACAACAAATGCTTGTTTAGTATACAAACCGAATACACCATCATGCAGTACTTAACTGGGCAGTCTAACAACATACTAAGCCTACAATACAAACCAAAGTAGACTAAATTAATAATCTAATATCAGTAATGCGTACACTTGCATCACTTTACAGGAAAAGTAATCACTAAATACCATAAGCAACATAACACACAATTACGTTACTTTATAAGAACGATATATTACATATAATGTAATTAACGTTACACACATTTCCTGTTTAATAGCTACAAACGAGCTAGTAATCGAAATGGACTAAGCTGGGTAGGCTACTTGCTATTTAACACAACAAACATGAATGTTACTGTAGCCTATGCTACTAAACCGAAACTAAATAAATGTTTGCTTACTTTGACTTCAGATAACGCACACGTTCGGCATAAACTGGAAACGGGAAAGCTCCGTTTTTAATTAGTGGATAACTACGTTCTTTACCATACTGCGGATGGCAGCCGCTTCTCTCTCTTAAACAAATGCAAACTATTCGACCTGGAGAGCAAACGTGGCTAGTTTGCGGACATTTATCTATAGTTTTTCACCGCAGCAGCTGGTGGCTTCTTCTTCTTCTTCTTCGCTATCACTTGCGAAGTCCCGCGAAACTCACAGTCTCAACGGCGAATGTCCGCAGTTCTCGCAAGATCGCCCCTACTATCAGTGTTCACTATTTTACACTCACCATCTTCCTCACCGTCAGAGGGGAGAACATACACTTGCGTCCTCTTCCTGGCAAGTTTGTAACCATTCCAGATGTTTAACTTTTTTTTATTATTGCCCTTGAGAAGTGATGTGTTTAACCATGTATGTATTTTTTAGTACCCATTACCTTGTGACTTGTAATATCAATTACCATCTGTGTCTTGTGAATTGACAGTTCATTGGCTTTAACAATGCTGGTGGATGGCGTCAGGATTTTGAATGCTTCTTACCTCATTTCAATACTCAAGTGACACAGGATGTAATGAAATGACACAATATAGTTCCTTTACATTACATTACATTACATTAATGGCATTTGGCAGACGCTCTTATCCAGAGTGACGTACAACAAAGTGCATACCCATAACCAGGGATAAGTGCGCTGAAAGACATTCTGGATAAGTTGGAGGGGTCTGATGGTGGACGCTGGGAGGCCACCCAAGATGGAATTGCAGTAGTCCAGGCGGGACAGAACCATCGCTTGGACCAGGAGCTGGGTCGAGTAGGGGGTGAGAAAGCGGCGGATTCTCCGTATGTTGTATAGGAAGAACCTGCATGACCGGGTCACCGCCGCAATGTTCTTGGAGAGGGACGAGGTTCCTTGCACTGGGTGATGGTGTAAGTATGGTATCCCCGAGGGAAATGGAGAGATCCAGATGGGGAGAGGTATTAGCAGGGATGAATATCATTTCAGTCTTACCTGGGTTGAGCTTTAGATGGTGGTTGTCCATCCAGCTCTGGATGTCACTCAGGCAAGCAGAGAAACCTGTGTATCAGATGGTGGGAACGAGATGAAGAGTTGGGTATTATCCGCATAGCAGTGGTAGGATAGCCCATGTGCAGTGATCACAGGGCCAAGGGAACGAGTGTAAAGAGAAAAAAGAAGCGGGCCTAGGACTGAGCCCTGGGGAACTCCTGGGGCAAGGGGCCGAGGTGTCGATACCGTACCAGCCCAGGCAACCTGGAAGGAGCGACCAGAGAGGTAGGACTCAATCCAGTCCAGGGCTGTGCCACAGATCCCCGTTGCTGACAGGGCGGACAGGAGGATGGAGTGATCCACAGTGTCGAAGGCAGCAGAGAGATCTAGAAGAATGAGGACAGAGGAGAGGGAGGCTGCTCGTGCGGCATGGAGTGATTCACTGATGGAGAGGAGTACGGTCTCTGTCGAGTGGCCAGATCTGAAGCCAGACTGATGGGGGTCTAGCAGGTTGTTGTTAGAAAAGAAAAAAGAAAGTTGACTAGAAGCGGCTCGTTCTATGGTTTTCGGAAGAAAAGGAAAAAGAGATACCGGGCGGTAGTTCTGGATGATGGAGGGATCCAGAGTAGGCTTTTTTAGCAGCGGAGTGATGTGGGCCCTCTTGGAGAATGCTGGAAAACAGCCAGAAGACAGGGAGGAGTTGACAAGGGAGGTGACAAATGGGAGAATGTCAGGTGTGATAGTCTGGAGAAAAGAAGAGGGGATAGGGTCAAGGGCACAGGTTGTAGGGCGGTGGGAGAGCAGGAGTTGAGAAACATCAGAGTCTGTGAGGGGGGGAGAAAGTGGAAAAGGAAGAGATGGGCCTAGAGGGGGGGAAGGGCACAGTGAGGGGGGCGGTGGTTGTAAAGGATCTGCGGATGTCTGTGACCTTTTCATCGAAAAAATCAGCAAAGTCATCAGCAGCGAAGGAGGACTGAGGTGGAGGAGGCGGTGCGTTGAGGAGATGAGGAGAGAGGAGAAAATAGAGAACAGTTTCCGGGGGTTAGAAGTGGAGTTCTGAATTTGTGTTTGATAGGATTTTGCTTTGGCGGCAGTGACAGCGGAAGAGAATGCCGCCAGGAGAGACTGGTAAGTTGTGAGGTCTGAAGGGTCTTTTGATTTCCCCCACTTCCTCTCCGCTGCGCGGAGGCTGGCCCTGGAGGTACGGAGGGTGTCAGATATCCAAGGACTGGGAGGGGATGTGCGAGGTGGCTTTGAGACAGGGGGATAGAGCGAGTCAAAGGCGGAGGAGAGAGATGAAAGGAGGGTGGCAGATGCAGAGTAAGTGGGGAGTTTGGAGAAGGATTTGAGAGGGGGGAGTGAGTCGGTGACAGTGGTGGCAAAGGAAGAGGGTGAGAGGGAGTGGAGGTTACGGCGGGCTGAGGAAGTGTGGGTGGGAGGAGGGGGAGGACGATGGGGAGGAAGAGGGAGAGAGAATGAGATGAAGTGGTGATCAGATGTATGCAGTGGGGTAACCGTGAAATCAGAGCATGAGCAGTTCCTCACAAAGACAAGGTCTAGGACATTGCCTGCCTTGTGGGTTGGACAGTGTTGCAGGGAGAGGCCGAAGGAGTGGAGTAGCGGTAGGAAGGCAGCAGCCTAGGAGGCTTCAAAGTGGATGTTGAAGTCTCCAAGAAGAATCAGTGGGGTGCCATTCTCAGGGAAGGAGCTGAGAAGGGTGTCTAGCTCATCAAGGAAGCTTCCCAGGGGCCTTGGAGGTCAATAGATAACTGCAATAAAAAGGTTAGTAGGGTAGGATACTGCAACAGAATGGAATTCAAAAGTGGATATGGACAGGTCAGAGAGGGGGAGAACAGAGAATTTCCAAAAGGGGGAAATTAAAAGACCAGTACCACCGCCACGACCGGAAGGCCATGGAGTGTGAGAGAAGGAGAAGGAGGATGAGAGGGCAGCGGGAATGGCGGTGTTGTCAGGTGTGATCCAGGTCTCAGTTAGGGCAAGGAATTGTAGGGACTGGAGGGAGGCATATGCGGGGATGAAGTCAGCCTTCCGAGTGGCAGACTGGCAGTTCCATAGTCCCCCTGTGACCGCAAAGTCCTCACAGGGGGTCAGCGGGGGGTAGCTGAGGTTCGAGGGGTTCCGACGCCGTGGAGGCCCACGTCACAGGGGGTGTCTTCGAGGGAGAGAGCAGACTGGGATGGGGTGAAACATAACATAACAAACTGGGACGGAGCGTCGCTCGGAGCACGCCTATTTAAATCGCCTACAATCACCTACAAGCAATATCAAATCAAAGCTCCAGTGCTATTTAAAACAAACGTTCAATCACTTGACAGGTATGCAACCAGTTTCAGTGATTAACACAGCGATAAAAACAAACCTTTAGACTGAGATTAACTAAATTAAATAAAATTACATTACCAGGTTTTATTTACAATACCTGATAGAGGTGCTAATAATTTCAGCACCTATGAATTTCTGAAAAAAATAGACTACCTAATAAAAAACATTGAAACATTAGAGTAAATGTATTGAAATAAAAGTATATAGTTTTCACATATGTTTGAACATAGCATATAGATTATTATCTGTGTTGCAACCTTTTTTCTTTATTTTTATCAAGGGTGCCAATAATTCCCTCACTGTATACAGGTGTATCTCAAAAAATTACAATATTGTGGAAAAGTTCATAGTTTTTTTCGTAATTTAATTTAAAAAGTGAAAATCTCATTTATTCTAGATTTCTTACCTATAAAGTGAAATATTTCAAGCCTTTTTTGTTTTAATCTTGATGATTACGGCTTACAGCTCATGAAAATCAAAAATCCAGTATCTCAAAATATTAGAATATTACATAAGACAGGATCTCTGTCTTTTGCTTATAATCAGTAATGAAATGAACAGGCTGGTGCTGGGACTTCAAGGCCTTGGGTATGAGGTGACTGGCACCCGGGCAGAGGGAGGGACGGGTGGGCACCCTGGGAGTCGGGTGCTTCTAATGAGAGTGGCCAAGGATTGTCAATAAAGTTGGATGTAAAATGAAGTTTCTTTAGAGTTCTCTTGGACTGCCCTTCAGAAGGTCTCCTGGTGCACATTGCTCAATACATTGTTGCTGATTGGATCTGCTGTGGCCTTCTCATATTTTGGGGTTCCTAAGTCTGGAAACTTGGTGGCATCATGAACAGGATGATGCCATAGGCGTGCGTACAGCAAGGGTGAGTATATCATTATGTGTTACCACCCTCATTAGCTCTATAGGGCTGTATCTTAGTGTACGTTCTGTGTACTCTTGTCAGCATGCAAAGAACTGTTCCGACTCGAGGAACAGGCATAGCATGTTCCAGTTGTGACGGGATCAGGGAGCCAGTGGCCGTAGATGTCTCAAGGTTTGAGAGCCTAGAGGGTAGAGTAGGTGTGATGGCGCTACTCTAGGACCATCTGACAAGGTCAATAGTTGGGGTTATCTCCAGGGACAGCCTGTCACACTTGTGGGGATAGTATAGGTGGAGGTACCTCAGCCTGTGTGCTGATGCGGTTCAGCACATAGCGTGGTGTGGATTGTAGAAACTGTATACAGTGTGTGTGTCCTGAGTCTGTTTCTGGAGAGTTGGTCCACACATCAATTGACACCACTTACAATTATTGCAATAAAATCAAACAAAGTGAAATTGGCAGTACAATTTTACTTAATTTAGTTTATCTCAGTCTAAAGGAACTGTGAAACTGTGAAAATGAATTTACTTGATTACTGCAAATCAAGTATAACCCTTTTGAACCTGCCCCATCAAGAACTTGCTCCCAGTCTACATTAAATTTGATCGCATCTTTTTAAAGTTGGCACACCTAAAATAAAGAATCCTGGACTGAGAGGAGCCCCTCTTAATTTGCCAAAATACATCAAAATTTATTGTGGAATGATCACTTGCTCCAAGTGGTTCCATTACCTCTATACTGCAAATTCTGCCAGAATTATTACATATCACCAGATCTAGAATCGATTGCCCTCTTATAGGCTCACTGACATCCTGTGTCAAAAAAGGTTATTTATAACATCAAAAAATTCCTCCTTTTTCCTGTTCAGTCACCAAATTCCAGTTAATTTTGTGGTAATTGATGTCTCCCATGATAATAGTCTCACCTCCTGACGAGCTTGTTTTATATTTTTAAAGGTCATTGTATTCACACTACTGTTTGAGGCTGCAGATAATAATACAATTGTTTTTTTAAGTGTAAGTATTATGCTCATCCATATGCACTATTTTTAAACTTAATCAGGAATCGCACCTATCATACTTACAGCAGCCCTAATCCTGGTACTTGTTGTAAAAATGATAGTATGTTGTAGTATAAGCCTACTCATGGGCTAGTGATATGTGTGAAGTGTGTGTGCAATTGTAATATTTTACATATTTAAATACATATACAGTGTGAGTGTACAGTGTATAGTATGTACACAAATACATGTTGTGCAAATGTGTTTGTCGTGATTCATTTTAAATTTAGGGACACTCACCAAGCACTTTATTAGGAACATTTTTACTATTACACCTACTTATTCATCCATCCATCATCTTAACCTGCTTATCCTGAACATGGTCGCTGGGGGGCTGGAGCCTATCCCAGCATACATTAGGCAGAGGCAGGAATACACCCTGGACAGGTCGCCAGTCGCAGGGCACACACACCATTCACTCACACACTCATACCTATGGGCAATTTAGACTCTCCAATCAGCCTAACTTGCATGTCTTTGGACTGTGGGAGGAAACCGGAGTACCCAGAGGAAACCCACGTGAACACGGGGAGAACATGTAAACTCCACACAGAGAGGCCCCGGCTCACTGGGATTCGAACCCAGGACCTCCTTGCAGTGAGGCGGCAGTGCTACCCACTGCAACATCCATGCAACATCCTCCTACTTATTCATGCGATTATCTAATCAGCCAATCTTGTGGCGGCAGTTCAGTGCATACAATCATGTAAATATGAGTAAGGAGCTTCAGTTAATGTTCACATCAACTGTCAGAATGGGGAAAAATGTGATCTAAGTGACTTTGACCGTGCAATGATTGTTGGTGGCAGACAGAGTGGATTTTCTCAGAAACTGCTGATCTCCTAGGATTTTCACGCACACTAGTCTCTAGAGTTTGCAAAGAATGGTGCAAAAAACAAACAGTGGGCAGCAGTTCTGCAGACAGAAACACCTTGTTAATGTGGGACATCAGAGGATAATTACCAGACTGGTCAAAGCTGACAGGAAGGTGACTGTAATGCAAATAACCACACATTACAACAGTGGTATGCAGAAGAGCATCTCTGAACACACAACACATCATAACTCTTAAGTGGATAGGCTACAGCAGTATGCACAAAAAATTAGACATTAAAATACCAAAACAATAATGTTCTGTTTCTGTAGTTTAGCACTGAATATCTACAAGTTAATGACCCACCAAGAACTACATCATATTTTGAATTTGCAACAACAAATACATTATATAGATGTATACAGAACCAATCGCATCTACGTCTGCTCTCAGAACCAATAAATGGAACATTTCATGTGCATTTCAACTGACCGTTTTCTTGTTCAAAATGAGACAAATGAGAACTATAGAACTATACCAGTCCAGACTGTTGAACCAGATGGTCTGGCCATCTGTTAGAATCTTTGAATGTCTATAGGATCCCATGGACATTTATTAGCGCTAAATAATGGTTGTAATTTGACTCTCGGCACCACTGTGGTGGTAAACCTGAACTAGACTAGACCAAAGTGAGTGTAGATAACTTGAATGGACAAGTGCGACTGGAACAAATTTATAGAATTGTCCATTAAAGAGCTTAATTTAAGGGAGCGTCCAAGTTCAGCACAAGACTACTTATTAATGTCACCCTCTCACGAAAAAGATATGTTTATACTCGTTTTGTAAACAGCATAACAGCCCAATTCTCATATTGTTTTTTGGCCATTCAAGCATATTGTACTATTGAAGTCACTATTAAGCAGGTTCCACTCAATATTCTGTATTGCAAAAAGTCACAAAACGTTTCCTACCATCAGATATTCTGTCGACTCACCAAATACCAACACCATATTCTTAACTCTCTTTCTACCATCGTCAGTTGAAGATGAAACGCTTAAAGCCGAATGCGTCCTCTGAAATATCATGAAGCGACCAAGTAAACACTGTGGCAGTGGGTGTACTGTACTTCTGCTGCGCTTCATTGTTATATGGGCCCTAGCAATAGGAGGTGATGAGAGGGACAGTCATGTGAATGTGTCTCTGAAACTGCAGACAGTGAAGCAGATGCAGACACAACAGGGACAACAGGGACACTCTTAGCTTGTAACTATATCTCTACAACTCGATGTCATGTAAGAGTGGCGCTCCACTGAAAAGTTCAAAGCAAGGCTTTTTCAATCATCAGAGCTGCATCCTATTCATTCGATATGAACGGTCATCCCAGAGCTCAGTGTTATTAATTTTCCGGCCAGAAAAATGCTTCACATTACAAAGACTCCAGATTGCTACTTCGCAAAATGCTTAATTATAATAATGGTCATTACCTCCACTAGGTGACTTTGCTCCAAGTCAATCCGGTAAACAATGTTTGTTCCGCCAACATACAGGTCGTCGGAGCCCTCTGGGTGAAAGAAGACTGTGTGCTTTTGAATCGGTGTACCGCAGTAAGCTACCAATGACAACATCTGAAAAGAACATGGAAAAATGATTATCTGATCCACTAGGACGGGGGTTTTCTACCAGGTCTGATCCAGGGACCCCCCACATATGTTTAAAATGGTTATATTTTTATGTCCCCAAATCGATATATGGTCATTGCTTAACAAGTCTGATCCAGGAGTGGTGAGCCCACCTGACACTCACAGGTCCCTGTTGAAAGCCTCAGCACTACAACACCTAAACCACATCAGAATCATTTTCAATTAAATCATGTTAAAAATTCAAAGGCTACCGTGCTGTTACTTGAAAAAATCACTTAAATGCTTCCTGTCAACATGTCAGAACCTTTTTTTAAGATTATTTGACCAAAGCTTACTGACCAAATTAACAGGTGCATCAACTGTCTGTTGATCCTCATCAGATCTGACATTCTCATAACAAAAACAGTATTTGGAGTATGATGGACTCAAATTAATGTTTGATGGCCATCAGTTAATAATAAGATTAATATTCTATTATTTCATAGTTAGCTTCATAGTTAGAAATTCGAAAGGAAATTTGAATATAGGCAGCGGTTGAATATTCTCGAGTGCTCCACCCTCTGAGAAAAACAAAACCTACGCGACCAAAACAACATGCTAAGTTATTATTCAATTTTACTAAATTGTTTAGTTTGCTCGGACAACTGAGACTTAAACCAATAGTAGCCTACTGCCAGTTTAGGTAGGTTATTTATAGCCTAAGTATGAATAAGCTGACGATTGGATGACCGAGTATGATAGAGAGAACTCTAAGGTAATTCAAGGAACTCCATGAACTTTGTTAGCAGGAAGGTACGTTTATGGAGTTCTTTGTATTATATTTTACTCACTGAACAGGTGGCGTGTATTCGGTCCAAGGTTAATTATGTAGGCGATAGCTCTTGATATCTAGCTAACAACTAAAATGGTTTCGCAATTCAGCCTGTAGACTATGACTTACCTTGGATGAGCCTTGGTGTAAAGACTAGTACACCGATAGTCAAATGTGTAGTCCATGAGAAAAACAAAGTTAGTATAACTTCCCGTCTCATTTTTGTCCTGAATCAAAACACAACGGAGAGACAAGATCCCATGTTAGCGATTGACTAACTGAAGAGCTCTGACGTAGGCTCTATTTCGGCAAATCACAGAGTAATGTTTTCACTCATCCTAACAGTGTCAGTACTGCATGTCAGTATAACATATTATGTCTTTTTTGAAGAGACATGAACATCGTTAGATAAAAACTTTCCCTTCAACCTTCGTATATTTGTAATGTAGACTATTGGCGATCTCAAGTGTAGGAGGGTTAAACTAATCTGGCCAAATGAGATTGTACGAGATTGTACGACAAGAACAGGCGCAACAAAACAATAGACCCATTGACTTGTCATGACTGTTAATACATTTCTTCGCCATATCAATTCTACAAAAAAAAACCTAACTGTCCTACTTGTTTTTCCAAATGTGAACAAACATCCATATGGTTTCTAAAAAGTTCAAATGTACACATGTAGGCTATAGCCTAGCACAGACATATGCTATGCTATAAACACAATCTTATTTTGTTAAATTCCATTAATTATAGTCTTATATTAGTTGTATTGGTAAAATCTAAATCTAAGTGATGCAGGCTAAAAGCGTGGGTATAGACTGCTCCCCTGTGGCAACATTAACCAACACACCTACTTTCTGCTTGTATCCAGAAGTAACCAAATTGCAAGCAATCAAGTCTGAAGTAGCCTAGCCTAACATCATTTTAAAGGTGTTTTTGTTTGACAGAGCATATATCCACGTGTTCTTGGGCTTGGCTCGTATCTACTGAACTGTTCGGTTTATGGATCTTGCACGAGTTCACAGA
The DNA here is from genome assembly GCF_963514075.1 of Conger conger. NCBI lineage: Eukaryota > Metazoa > Chordata > Actinopteri > Anguilliformes > Congridae > Conger > Conger conger. Next base: position 38,082,686 of record NC_083765.1, on the reverse strand, counting down.
CCGGTCTCATAGCTGCCAACTCTCACGCTTTCGGCGTGAGACACACGCATTTGCATGTGCGTGTGAAAACAGGCAGCTATGCGGTCTATAACTGATGGACGTGTCATTGAACTGTGCTCATTGCAGCAGTCAATTAATTTGTAGCTAATAAATGTGATAAATCTAAATAAAATCTTCAATGCGTGTGGGTCAGACGCAGTCCCGGTTCTAGACTTCTCTGGCGGTTGCAATTTCGGAAAAGTTAAAAACTGAATCAAATCAATATTTTTTGTGATCACCCTTCGGCGGAAAAAATGCATCACTTCTCTGAGATAGCCAACGCTGTCCTGCTGATCATTTACATTTACATTATTGGCATTTGGCAGACGCTCTTATCCAGAGCGACGTACAACAAAGTGCATACCCATAACCAGGGATAAGTTCGCTGAAAGACCCTGATCAGCAGGGAGGTTGTTCCAAGCATGTTGGAAACTTGCCACAGTTCTTCTGCAGACTTTGTTTGGCTCCTTGCTTCTGATCTCAGACAGCCTTGATCAAGTTTTTATCTAAAAAGTAAATTGCTTACAGTAATATGTTACTTTTTTAAATGAAATACAAAAATGTCTCTGTAAAATCTTTTGGAAAATGAATGTTTGGAAATCTCAAATGTGTTCTTTTATACTAACACACAAAAAAAGCATATATATTTATATATATATATATATATATATATATATATATATATATATATATATATATATATATGTCTAGGGTGCCTAAGACTTCTGCATAGTACTGTATATGTTTTGTTTTGTGTTTTGTTTTTTCATATACTTTAACCGAAGATGTTCGGCTGTCTTCGCAAGATTACAGGACGTCTCCCCTTCCGAAATTGTACGGCGTCAGAGAGCGGCGTCGATGCAGACCCTGACGTCAGACGCAGACTGCAGACGCAGACGCAGACTCATCTGGGGGTACGAGAGTGCAGCCATAGTGATATGTATGTAGCATATCTGCATGGAGCAATGTCGGGGCTTGTGAAAAGAGAGTCTGACATTTTCCCTTACCCTGAGTTCAATCCAAGAACAACTCAACTTCTAATTGAGCTTACACAACAGCACTGGGATCAGTACAAAATAAACAAAACTCAGTTTTATCAAATGCTGCACGGTGAATTCCTTGCGCACGGATACAATATTTCGGCACAAAAGATCAGGAAAAAGTGGAATAATCTGCTTGTCACTTACAAGCGAACAAAAGACAGAACCAGGTTGTCAGGCGAAACGAGGATTACTTGGGAGTACTTTGAGGTAGGCTACATTAACAAGCTGGCTATCAAACTTCGCTATAGCTTGTCAAATCTGTGACATTTAAAGTGCTGTGACCCACATTAGAACACTTCGTAGACTAGAGCCCTGGCGATTTCCATTTTTTTTTAAAGTGTATCATGACAAGTTTTATAGTAGGCTATCTTCTGCAGCTCAAATATGTAAATGCTGATTCCGCTGGCTACGACTAAACATGGTATGGACGAGATTGCTAGGTTATCGCTGTGTAATAGCCTGTTGTAGGTGCTTCCTGTTGGAGATTATTCAGACATTATGCTTTCTAATGCCGCAGGCAGCAACACATGCATAATTCTCGATTGGCCATTCATGTGTTCGAATTGACGTCAGCGATCGACCAATATCGTTTTTTTCAGCCGATACCAACTAGCCTACCATACTGATAAAATAATAATTGAACTTGGCGCTTGACCGATAAGTAGCCTACAGCCAATAGTCGATGTGGGCGATTCTGCGATTGGGATGCCATTTAGCCCTTGTCTTAAAAATGAAAAATTTTTCAGCAATTTTTTAACCACTGTAAAAATGTGTTTACCCATCTCGGATAAATCCCATTTTAATAAAGTTTCTTTGCTGACAATGACAGCATTTTGCTCACCCCTGTTACACTTTATATATATAATATAAACACAGGCAGAGGCTCAGTCAACATGTCAGTGAGCCTTTTTCAATGATAGGAAGGGATTTACAATGGTCTTGCAACAATGTTTTAACACAAAAATCTTACCTATTGTACCTTTAAGCTCTGGATATGACCATCTGCTAAAGGAAGATAATGGTTAGCAATCGTTAGCTGTGAAGTTCTTTTCGCAGTTGGATTGTATCTCTTTTTTAGCAAATGGATTGTAGCTCCTAATGTAGCTGAAAGTTCACAGATCTTCTTTTGTGTCATTTGTTAACAGTATTGCCTCTTTTCCACTTCTTTCGGAACAGTGTTGTGCAGTTTTGGCTAATTACTTCTACTGCTTATCCATTAAAGATTAGCTTAATTGTATTCATACTACCAATATTTGGTGTCAAGTAATTCCCCCACATTCAATTAAATCAGAGGTTACAACACTGTATCAATGGTAGGGGACAACATATTTACTTGTTATTTGCTTGTTTTGAATTGTGGGTGGACCAGAAGGCAAGTTTTGCACTTCTTGGGAGAATTTCATGGGTTGTAATACCCTAGGCGTTAGTTCCATAAGGAATAAAAAAGTACTCCAAAACAATTACATATTTGACCCAGGTCTGATCAGCAAACAAGGAGGAGGGCCAGGAATGAGTTTGTGAACCCCTGTAATATAGATGATCGAAGTAACACAAATTACATGTGTTTAAACTAAGCTTCATTTAACTAATACAAACTCTGCAATTATGTTATTGGGCTATTCAATACCAACTCCATCAGAATTGGGACATTTTCCTGGCCCTCTATTTTTTTGGCCCCTTTGATGTGTGATTTGCCAGTTGTCAACCAAAAGCAGGAACTTGGTCAGAAAAATCATCCTTAGTTTAGATGAAAAACTTAAATTACTCATAATGAAAGCAAAGGGAAAGCATTCATTGGCCAGATTATGTTCACAACTGACTCCCAGGTAAAGGGAGGGTGGAAAACCGGAAGTTGTCAACCATCTGGGACTGCGATTTTATGATCCCCTGCGGTAGGGGGTGCAGGTTTAAAAATGTTTCAGTTTCTGTACAGACCTCCAGGATATTTAATGGTTGTAAATATTGTGTTGGCCTAACGTATTTCATTTTGGAGGGCGATGGTCGACTCCATTTTCCAACTGTCTTTTTGTGTCTGTTCTTCAGGCCCTCGACAGCATTCTGTCGCAAACAGTGGGAGCGCCGGCGATATCGAGGGCCGCCCTCTCCACGGCGCTCTTTCCAGCAGTTTCCGAGCAGCCCCCGGCACCGGCGCTCGTCTCCCCCTCCCCGGTACCGTGTACGCCCGTTCATTCGCTCACCCGGTACCCCGACGGACGAGGAAGCCACACAGACTCCTGTGTCACCACTGCACCGACGACGTCACGGCAGCACGGCGCAGAGAGCGGCAGGAGGAGGAGCGCGTCGCCGGATGCCACTGACATGTTTTTGGAGAACTACGAAGAGCACGCGCTGCGACGCACAAAAGTCCTGGAGAGCCTGGCCAACAGACACGCGCGGAGAAACCTCGTGGCGGAAAGACGGCGGGAAAGCAGGGAGATGAGGAGGGAGAAGAGGGAGGAGGACATGCTGGCCTGTTTGAAGGACGTGTCTTCAAGTCTCCGCCACATTTCAGAGCAACAAGACCGCATCATAGCTCTGCTGGAAAAAAGACCCTAATTTGTGCCTCTGATTAGTTTTGCATGTGTGCACTTGTAAATATTTAATACAAATGTAGATTATTTTTAATCGGCATAGCTCAAGTCAAAGTGTTTGGCTTGGAAGTCAGGGCTGATCTTGTTTTTGTGGCGTCTCGGCTTGTTAACCCAACTCTTAAGTTAAAAAAGGGAAGTTGCATAGGAATATGAGTGGGTTAATGATGAATTGGCATTTCTCAACAGATTAAATCAATACCCACAGTGTTCTTTTAAAACCCAGATCCTACTTCCTTGTTATATTTCGAGGCAATATAATTAAAGTGAAGTTAAAAGAAAGTAAGATCTGTCTCTTCGACTTACCTATTCAATGGCCATGTCTGAAACAGCCTTCTAAGTACTGTGTCCTCAAAATATGTACTGCTACAAAATATCTACTAAACATACTGGCTACTTATTTTAGTATGCCATCTGCTCTCAAATGCAGACCAGTACACTGGATCTCTAAATGTAGTGTACCTAAAATCCCCAGATCATATACATTTTTGCTGAGTGTATTCAGGAGCACACTTTCCAGTAATCCATACTTTTCAGGAGGTCCCACTGAGAGGAAGAGGCAGAGCCAATAATATGACCATCTGCTAAAGGAAGGTAATGGTTAGCAATCGTTAGCTGTGAAGTTCTTTTCGCAGTTGGATTGTATCTCTTTTTTAGCAAATGGATTGTAGCTCCTAATGTAGCTGAAAGTTACATTCTTCTTTTGTGTCATTTGTTAACAGTATTGTCTCTTTTCCACTTCTTTCGGAACAGTGTTGTGCAGTTTTGGCTAATTACTTCTACTGCTTATCCATTAAAGATTAGGTTAATTGTATTCATACTACCAATGTTTGGTGTCAAGTAATTCCCCCACACTCAATTAAATCAGAGGTTACAACACTGTATCAATGGTAGGGGACAACATATTTACTTGTTATTTGCTTGTTTTGAATTGTGGGTGGACCAGAAGGCAAGTTTTGCACTTCTTGAGAGAATTGCATGGGTTGTAAGACCCTAGGCGTTAGTTCCATAAGGAATAAAAAAGTACTCCAAAACAATTACATATTTGACCCAGGTCTGATCAGCAAACAAGGAGGAGGGCCAGGAAGGAGTTTGTGAACCCCTGTAATATAGATGATCGAAGTAACACAAATTACATGTGTTTAAACTAAGCTTCATTTAACTAATACAAACTCTGCAATTATGTTATTGGGCTATTCAATACCAACTCCATCAGAATTGGGACATTTTCCTGGCCCTCTATTTTTTTGGCCCCTTTGATGTGTGATTTGCCAGTTGTCGACCAAAAGCAGGAACTTGGTCAGAAAAATCATCCTTAGTTTACGTGAAAAACTTAAATTACTCAGGTACTCCCAGGTAAAGGGAGGGTGGAAAACCGGAAGTTGTCAACCATCTGGGACTGCGATTTTATGATCCCCTGCGGTAGGGGGTGCAGGTTTAAAAATGTTTCAGTTTCTGTCCAGACCTCCAGGATGGTTACATGTTTATATTTAATGGTCTCGTCCAATAAATCAAAGAGGAATATGTGGGGGCTTTTTGTCACAGGGCAGATATGTTACGACACTTCCGCAGCAAGTGGAACTGTTATTGCTCTTTTAAGTACTTCTTGGGACTTCAGTGGTTTGCATCTTGCAGTGTAGCCTCTGTAAATGGTAAATGGTTGGCATTTATATAGCACCTTTATCCAAAGCGCTGTACAATTGATGCTTCTCATTCATACACACACACAAACTCCACACACCAACGTTGATTGTCTGCCATGCAAGGCACCAACCAGCTCGGAGCATTTTTAGGGGTCAGGTGTCTTGCTCAAGGACTTTGATCCGGCAGGGATCAAACCAGGAACCCTCTGACTGCCAGACAACTGCTCTTACAGCCTGAGCCAATGTCGCCCCCCTATATTTCTGTTCATGGTGCACAGTGGTTATTGACAAATCCACACCTGACTCCTGAAGAGTGTGTCTGATCTGTCGAACAGGTGTTTGGGGATTTTTCTTTATTATAGAGAAAATAAATTCATCAGCTGTGGAGGTCTTCCTTGGCCTGCCAGTCCTTTTGTGATTAGTAAACTCACCAGTGCTCTCTTTCTTCTGAATTATATTCCAAACAGTTGATTTTGGTAACCCTACGTTTTTGGGTGATATCTCAAACCATTTTATTCTTATTTCTCAGCCTCATAACGGCTGCTTTGAATTTCATTAGCACAACTTTGGTCCTCATGTTGATAAACAACAAAGGAGATTGAAAGACTAGGTGCTGAGAGCTCTCTTATACCTGCAATTAAACACACCTGAGCAACTAGAAACACCTGTGAAGCCATGTGTCCCACACATCATGGTGCCCTGAAATTGGGGGGACTATGTATAAACTCCAAATTTCTACATGGTGAAACCAGAGTGTATAAAAATACCTTTCTGTGCACTTTAACTGCATGTTAATTGTGTGATTCCAAATCTAGATATTGTGGCAAACCAAGACACAATGATTCTTTGTCCCAGACATTATGGAGGGCACTGTATATAGTCTGGGGATTTTAAGTACACTACATCTAGAGAAAACTTTGTACTACAACTTTCTCATCCAGTATACTCAATTTTTATAATGAATAGTAGGCAAGTCAGCTGTTTTGGCCATGGTCTATGAATAAAGGTACTGGCTACATTTTCTGCAGTACGTCCACTTGGGGGCAGTCAAATGTAACTAAGCCAGAATGATCCCATGGAGTTATCTGTGAAGGAGGTCTGCTTTATACACATGGGTGAATGAAAGAGATAAAGACAAACTCTTTATTAGTATCATTTATTAAGCTTGTTCCAAGCTCTGCAGTCATCAAATATATTGGGATGTAGACTTGATTATTGGACCTGATGTGTGATACATTAAATGAAGTAGACAGGGGCCTGTATCACAAGGCAAGATTACTGACTTAGCTGGATAACTGCACTGAGTAAAACCACAAACCGCTCTTTTTGCTTCAGTCCATGAAAAGAAAATGGCACATCTATCACAGCTCATTGGAAGGGTGGCACAAAGACAGCCTTTACTTATTTGAAAGGGCTTATTTGAAAAGTATTAAACCAGGGGCGCCAATAATTGTGGAACCTGTTTTTTGGGGGAAATATATTTTGAAACATGTAAGACTTTGGTTGATTCCATTGAATCATTAATAAATCACACTGCTTTACACATGTTGGAAAATAAAGGTTATGTCAATAACTGTATTATTTTTCAGTTTACAGCATTCTTTGTGCATATTTATCATTAGGCAATAATTCTCAAGCCCACTGTACAGGACCCTGATTCATTTGCTCTGTTTGTTTTCTCAGCAGTAGTCCTCATGATTGGTCCTGGTGGACTACGGCACTTAATTAATCAATTAAAGCAGTTCATTACACAGTTAGCTCACCTTACTTGGTTTCTTAGGTCAGAATTGGTTGCTAGCGAAAACAAAAACCAGCACACCCTGTTGCTCTCCAGGACCAGGAATGAGGAGTTATGTTCTCAATACGCTAATGTAGGCTAGTGTTTTACATAAGTACAATACAAAGTTTGATCAAAATACTGTACACAACCACTGGTACACGATGACATCAAATCTTGTTTTCCAGGGAGTTGATGGAAAACATTTTGGTGTGAAAATACATAAGTATTACAATTTTATGCATGTTTTGGAATATATAATTTAGGAAATGTTCATATGGTTATGAAGAATAGGCCAAATTGAAGTGAATTTTGATTTAAGTTTGTTTTTAATGTTCAGTGAGTGCAGACACAAGGCCCTGTACAGGCCTCACTGTCACAGGTTAAAGCCATAAAGCATCATTAGGGAACTATGACCTGCATTCATATGTGGTTATTGAATGGACGAGGGAAGTCTGATCCTTGACCAGCACTCTGAAATGCTTTGTGAATAATGCCCCTGAAGTCCGCAGTAGCAGGAAACAGTTTGTTCTGCCTGGGATATCATAAGGAAGCATTGCTTAGGTCACCCATGTAATTAGTTCTACCCAACGATACTGTCAGGTTTTGTGTTTTCACGATGTTGTATTTCTGCGTTGCATTTCCGTGTTTTAGTACCCTCTGTGCACACCGTAGTCTGTCTGGCTGTTCAGTTGACTCCATTCATTCGTTCCACCTGTTTTTCACTTCCTGATTGTTTCCCCACACCTTATTGCTGTTTCCCTCTTGTTACCTGTCTTATATAACCCGCTCGTTTTGTATGTCTTGCCGACAGATTATGTGTCTTTTGCTGTTTCAGCTGTTTCTTATTAGTCAGGTGTATTCATTCACTTCATCATTAGTACATTGGTAAGCTTTCAGTATATAGTCTTGATTCTAGACTTATGATTGCCTTTGGAGTCTGTTATTGTTGTTTGTCATCATGTGGACCAGAATTGTGCCAATGAAACTCAAGGAAGCCATTATGAGGCTGAGAAATAAGAAAAGAAGGTCTGCATTCTAACCTCATATAAAACAAATTAAGTCACATTAAAACTCACACTCTCCCCTCTATCATAACAGAAAATATCCCAAGCTGGCTACAACTTGGCACATGGGGAATACAGTAGACACCTACAGGTTAACAGTTGCTATCAATGAGAGAAACACTGCTCCTCAGATTGAGATTAACTCACCTGTGCTACTATGATGCAAATCATGTGCCAAATAGTCACTGGCCCTCCTGAAGTACTGTATGGCATGTAGGGTTTAAAATAGTCACTGGATTTCCTGGAGTATTGCATAAACTGTGGGGAGCTAATGCAGATGCTTTGGATCTAAACTACATGTTTTTAAAATTTAAAAACATTAAAAAAAACATTTAAACTAAAAAACATTTAAACTAAATGTTAACATTTTATTTTAAGTTTCAGCAGGATATTAAACATGCACATACAGTGCATAACAGGTAATTATGCTGGAGCTCCTCATCTTTACATATCATTACGATGTAATGTAAAATGACTGGGACAGGCAAGGTCGGTGGTTCGAATACGAGTGTAGCCACAATAAGATCTGCACAGCCGTTGGGCCCTTGAGCAAGGCCCTTAACCCTGCAATGCTCCAGGGGAGGACTGTCTCCTGCTCAGTCCAATCAACTGTACGTCGCTCTGGATAAGAGCGTCTGCCAAATGCCAATAATGTAATGTAATAATGTAATGTAGTAATTGTGTATTACCAAGAGGGGGCACCAAAGCATAAAAGATACAAGAGTGCACTCGCCTGTACTTACGCTGTTGGCTCAAATTACCGCTTAAAGTTAACTGTCTCCAGTTCATCCTTCCATGCTATTAACACGATGCGTAGGACACCATAACATCTCCTAATGAATCTGTATATTGATGTGAAATCTTACCTTTTGTAATTTGGCTTGATTGTATTGCAGTTTGTTTCAGAGACAGAAATAGTTTGGCCCTCCTACAAAATGGTAAAGAGTTATTTTAAAGGAGAAACGCATGCAGTCCGCTAATCAATGCCATGTGTTTACGCGGCGTCTCCGTCCGCTCGCGCTCCCAACGAAGCTACAATGCGGAGCCGAGTTGTTTTCACTACTTGAAAGGAAAAAACAGGATGTTTGTTCCACAGATGCCCCCGAACTCACAAATAAAAGCCTGCAGCCGCCTACTTCGTCTTCTTAAGTATATCGGGATTAGGTCCCTACACTCACGCACTGCGGTTTGTTGAGTAATCGGTGTGCTATGCGCTGCAGTTCCTTGCTACCCAATATTATGGCCTGCCAACCAATTCCAGCAGTGACCTGGGCTCTTTTCCATTAGCGTAGATATAATGCCGTTGGGGGGTGGGGTGTGGTGAAGTATATTTCTTCTCTATAACCAGAAACGGACCCAGTCCCCGCTTGTGCTGTGTGACTGAGAAGTTGAAGCTCTTTCCTGGAAGGATTGGATAATCCGTACAAATGCTATATATCCCACCCAGGGGAACTCAGTCATATTGTACAAACCATAAACTGCCACATCTCACACATATACCTATACACGCACTGTGGAGGCCTTCAGAACTCCTTAGCCTCCATTCAATATTTCATCTCCCTCCCCATTCACAAACACACCCTGCATTCTGACAACCAATTGCAACAAAACATGATGTTCATTCAACCCAGACATTCATGTATGTAGATTTGATCAATGCATTGTTCTCTCTGCATGGCCCCAATTCTGTGGGGGTACACACTGATATGCTTGGCTGCAATTTAAGCCACTAAGCCTCATATTGTGCAATAGGGTTTACTTTAAATACACAGAGACCAGGCTGCTGGGTGGGGCTACTGTAGGCTATGGATGCTTCCAAGAACTGTTCTGAGATCAGCTCACCCACTCTAGAAGCTAGCCTTAACCACTGTCTGAGAAAAGCTTTGGCTGATCCACGGTTATCGGGGGGTGCTGTGGAAACACTGACAATTTAAAATTCCTTCATAAAACCCAGTGGAAATCCTGTTTCGTTGGCAGGCCTATTATAGACAGAACTAGGCCAGGTTACCATGGTTCTCCAAACCAACTCCAGGATCTGGTCATGTGGCTTGTCCAAACAGAAACACAAGACCCATTTTGCTGGAGTCATTTTTCGAGAAGCTGAGCAGGAAAGGAGTTCCAACAGCAGAGAAATCACACTCGACTGCATCTCCTCCTCCTTAACTCTCCATCCCCCACTTTTCCCTTGCTCTCTCCATGTCTCAATTTCTCTACTTCTGCTATCCCTAATCAGCTCTCCTCCATTCTCTCTTAAGCCCTTAACTTCTCCACCTCACCATGTATGTCTACATTCCACCCATCCTGCCCCATCTCTCTCCTACTTTCCTCTCCCTCTTCTCCACTTCCCTCATTATAACTCCCTCTGCTACCCCTCCCTCCTCTTTCTTTCTTTCTTCCTTTCTCTCCCCGCCTGTCCCTCCCATGTCTCTAACTGAAATCAGACACAAACACATGTAACGTCTTAATACCAGTACTTTATTATCCAGTCTGTGGATGGTAGGAGCTGTCGTCGAGGCAGTAAGAGCAAAAATTATAACCCCAAACTCTATACTTCCTATTTTCATTGTGTATTTGAAATTAGCCCAAAGTGCATTTTCGGTTTTATTTTCCTCTTCTACACTGACACATTGCACCATATATAAATAATTACATTGTAAAAATGACTCAGTATTTACAAGTATAATATATATATTATATATATATATATATATATATATATATATATATATATATATATATATATATATATATTTTCATATAATAAAAAACTTTATATTAAATCTAAGGTAGATGATTATTTGGGATAGGATTTTTGCGTTTTTTGCGCTGAGAGAAAAGCAGTTATTGCAGAGGAGGCTTTATTGCAGTTGCTGCTGTCTGTCATGTTTCTGGTGGAGTAGGATCTCCAGCCAGCAGGGACAGGAAGTGATGCACTGCCGGGAGTAGCAGGAGCCCCAGCCCTTGGCGAAGCTTATCCGGACGCTGTTGGGGTCGAAGGGGCCTTCGGCGCGGGCGAGGTCGGGGGCGGAGGAGGCCGGGGGGGCGGTGGGGTTCCTCGGGGGTCGGGAGCGGTGGTGGTCGAACACCTTGGCGGAGTACCCCGGCGGGACCTTGAGCACGGGCAGGCCGCGGCAGCGTGGCGGGTCCAGGGTGGGCGAGCTTACGAAGATGGGGTGCTGGCTCCGGTTGTAGGCCCACACGCCGTCGGGCTCCCTGCTCAGGAGGATGCCGAAGCCGATCTTGCTGCGCGTGCGGCAGACCGCGCCCCTGGCCTTGCCCCCGCTCCCGTCCCCAGCACAGCCCCCGCGCTGCTCCAGGCCCAGCTGGCCCAGACAGAAGCCCGTTCCCTGAGGTAGGTCGTAGAAGATGCTGACCGAGTGCTCGTGCACCGCGTACAGACGGCCCACTCGGGACCGCAGCTCCCAGTATGCAACGCTGCACCAGTGGGTCTGCTTCGCCGCGTCCGGAGACGTGCCGGAGTCTGAGGGAAAGGGAGGGAGGGACAGAGAGAGAGAGAGAGGGAGACAGAGTGGGAGAGAGAGGAGGGTGGGACAGAGTGGGAGAGAGAAATGGAGGGAGGGAGGAGGGAGGGAGAGAAAGAAGGAGTTCAATTTCATCTGAACATTGAGGAGCTATACATTTAAGTACATCCCCACATTATATAACATAAAAAGCCACTGGGTATTCATGCTTTACAGCATGCACTATTACCAATATTTACTCAAACTATTTCACGCCAGTAACACACAACAAATAAGGAGAGAGGGCGAGAGATAGGAAGAATGTTATCACAGCCTGGTATAATTCACAGCTGCTCCATCCATCAGGGTCATAAATAATGAACTATATGGGATTCAGACCCGCAGCCCTGTGTAGGTTGTGACATAATTCTGGTCTTTCCTTGCCAGGTTTGAATCCCGATATCTCTACATTCACCCAACAGATTATGTCCTGACCTTCATAAAGGATGATGGCAGAGGATTCTATCACTATAGTGGCTTCAGAAAGTATTCAGACCCCTTAATTTTTTTGCACACTTTATTGTGTTGTAGATTGTGTGGTTATTTGCGTTATTGTCGCCAAAGCGCTGTACAATTGATGCTTTTCATTCACCTATTCATACGCACACTCACACACCAGCAGTGATTGGCTTCCACGCAAGGTACCATGGGTTACCATAGGATAGGTGTCTTGCTCAGGGACACTGCAACACACCCAGGGTGGGATCAATCCGGCATCAGCTTTGACCAGTTTGGTCATTCTCCTCTGACCTCTCTCATTAAAAATGCATTTTTGCCTGCAGAACTGCTGATCGCTATATGTTTTTTGTTTTTCGCACCATTCTCTGCAAACTCTGACTGTTGTGCGTGAAAATCCCAGGAAATCAGTAGTTTCTGAAATATTCAAACCACCCTGTCTGGCACCAACAATCAATGGTCAAAGTCACTTGGATCACATTTCTTCCCCATTCTGACATTTGGTCTGAAAAACAGCTGAACCTTTTGACCACGTCTGCATGCTTTAATGCATTTAGTTGCTGCCACATGATTGGCTGATTAAATATTTGCATCAACAAGCTGGTGTATAGGACTACCTAATGGGTAGGTGAGTGTACTGAGCCTACCATTCCTCAACATCCCACAAAACTCCACACCAATGCCATGCCAGGCCATAATGCACTGTGCCCCATAGCACCGGCAGCTAATCTACATTCTCTTGTGTGGCAGTCTGATGAACTTGTGGGTCAAGTTAGCCTCAAAAGGGCCCCCTACAATGCAGCCATGTTTATAAAATACGAGGGGGTACAGCAGGGGCTAAGAAGAGGGGTAGAGAAAACTGGAAACAATTACTGAGCTTCTGCTCCTGATTAACCCAGCCACTGTTTAACAGCCCTGTCCAGCCATTAGAGAAAAGGCTTCTGTTGCTCCTCCTCCTCCTGCCTGCTGTCCACAGAACATACCAGCGAGCCCCACATGAGACTCCACACCCCACTCTCTATCGGTACAGACCTTTACATGACCACCACCTCCCTCTCCCTGTCT